>NW_027039884.1:37500-40000 GCF_034236695.1 Oncorhynchus nerka | reverse complement strand
CGCGCATGCTGGTTCCCTCCAGCCAACATCAGTGTGGTACAGCAGTCTCTGCACCGCCTTTAGTCGGAAAGCAGCCATCCTGCTCTCCAGTTCCACCAGGCCCTGTCCTCCTTCGTGGACGGTCATGTACAAAACTGCTGCCTTCAGCCAGTGATGTCCCGACCAAAAGATGTCCACCAGCTTGCGTTGCAGGTCTGCAAGCAGACCGGCGGGGGGGTTGAGGACAGCCAGTTTATGCCACAAGGAAGATGCCACCAGGTTGTTGATTATCAGCACCCTCCCTCTATATGACACTTGGGACAGGAGCCACCTCCACCTGGCCAGTCTTGACACCACTGCCTGTGACAGCCCCTCCCAGTTCTTGCTGACCCACCTCTCCGAGCCCAGGTACACCCCCAACACTTTAAGCCCTTCACAACCCCACTGCAAACCCCCTGGAAGCAGAGGAGGAGCCCTATCCCCCCATGCCCCACATAACAGAGCTTTGCTCTTTCGCCAGTTTACCTTCGTACACCTTCAGACTGGTCTCTAGTTCCTGCATATCTTGCCCATCCCTGACCATCACAGAAACATCATCTGCATATGCTGAGACTGCTATTCCTGTCACCACATCCATGCCTGTCCAGCACACTCCCAGCAGTCTCCTGCGTAGCAGTCCTAAAAAAGGCTCAATGGCTAGTGTGTACAGCTGCCCAGATAGAGGGCATCCTTGTCTAATGCCCCGTCTCACCCAGACTGGCCTACTGAGCCCCCCTCCCACCTTAACCATACATGACGCCCCAGCATACAACAGCTTCACACCGGTCACAAAACTCTTCCCAAACCCAAACACAGACATCACAATAAACAGATACTCATGATCCACTCTATCAAAAGCCTTCTCTTGATCTAAAGAGACCAGTCCAAAGTTCACATTAGAACCTCTCGACAAGTCCAACATGTCCCTAATCAAGAACAAGTTGTCCGTGATTGAGCGTCCCGGTACACAATATGTCTGGTCCTTGTGTATTATAGAGTCCAGATGGGACTTCAGTCTGTTAGAGAGGACCTTGGCAAAAATCTTGTAGTCCGCACAGAGTAATGCCACAGGCCTCCAGTTCTTAAGTTCACACAAGTCCCCTTTTTTGGGCAGGAGAGTCAGAGCCGCCCGACGGCAGCTCATCGGCAACTCTCCTACCCCGACGCATTCACGCAACACGCAAAAGAAATCCTGTCCAATTGTTCCCCAGAACTTTTTGTAAAATTCCACTGGAAGTCCATCGACCCCGGGTGCACGACCGGGGGACATCTGGGTTACTGCCTCTGCCAGTTCATGTGACAACAGAGGAATGTCCATTTCATCCCTCTGTGCCCGAGAGAACTTAGGGAGTCCTGCGAACAAGACCTGAGCACACATAGGATCACACATTTCTGCCCTATACAATTCAGTATAAAACTCCACAGTCCGCTCCCGCATCTCCCCCACCACAGAGGTCACCCGCCCATCAGACAGCCGTAGACAATGCATACCCTTGGCTTCACTGCTCTGTCTTTCCAAACCAAAGAAGGAGCTGGGAGCATCCATCTCCTTGAGCATGGAGAACCTAGCTCTTACAAGTGCTCCCTTTGCTTTAACCTGGAAAAAACTGCCCAGGTCCCTACGTAATCGGCTAAGTTAGCCTGGAGGCCTACATTGCCTTGCCCCACCATCTCTACCTCCATCTCACTAATACACCGCTCTAGTTCCCCCAATACTCTCCTAGCCTCTGAGGATGAGAGAGCTGTGTACTGTTGACAGAAAAGCCGAATTTGCACTTTCCCCACATCCCACCATTGACTCAGAGACTCATACTCCTCTCTTCGCTGCCCCCATCTTTCCCAAAAAGTCTGGAAACCTGAGCAAAAAGTGGCATCTTGTAAGAGCTTTACATTGAACTTCCAATAAGATGCCTGCCGGGGCCCTGGTGAAATAGACAGCCGAGCCATGGTTATGTGGTGATCCGAAAACCCCACTGGGAGAATGGTAGCACCCAGCAGCCTATTGCTCTGATTCCTGGACATGTAAAAACGATCAAGTCTAGCTGCACTCACCCTAGCCCCAAAAACCTTCACCCACGTATACTGTCTTGTGTTTGGATGTTTAGTTCTCCAAACATCCACTAGGTCAAACTGATTAAAGATGTCCCTTAACACTCCCACTGACACTGAATGAGGCTCTTCCCCATTTCTGTCTTTTGTAAAATCCATTGTACAGTTCCAGTCACCTCCGATCACCAGCGTCTCCTCAGGCGCTACTTGTGAGAGTTCCTGTCTAAGACTCCCAAATAGAACCCCTCTTTCTCTCCCTGTGTTAGGCGCATACACATTTATAAAGACAAAACACATGTTGTTCATTTCTGCTTTAACAACAAGCAACCTACCCCTACACACCTCCTTTGAGGAGCAAATTTTTACAGCCAGACCCGGTGCAAAAAGGACTGCCACCCCTGCACTAAGATTTGTCCCATGGCTCAACACACTT
>NW_027039884.1:27500-32500 GCF_034236695.1 Oncorhynchus nerka | reverse complement strand
CTCCTGGCCAGCATTCAGTAGTCCTAACCCTCCTGGTCAACATTCAGTAAGCCTACCCCTCCTGGCCAGCATTCAGCAGTCCTAAACCTCCTGGCCAACATTCAGTAGTCCAACCCCTCCTGGCAAACATTCAGTAGTCCTACCCTCCTGGCCAACATTCAGTAGTTCTACCCCTCCTGGCCAGCATTCAGTAGTCCTACCCTTCCTGGCCAACATTCAGTAGTCCTACCCTCCTGGCCAACATTCAGTAGTCCTACCCCTCCTGGCCAGCATTCAGTAGTCCTACCCTCCTGGCCAACATTCAGTAGTCCTACCCCCTGGCCAACATTCAGTAGTCCTACCCCTCCTGGCCAACATTCAGTAGTCCTACCCCTCCTGGACAGCATTCAGTAGTCCTACCCTCCTGGCCAGCATTCAGTAGTCCTACCCTCCTGGCCAACATTCAGTAGTCCTACTCTCCTGGCCAACATTCAGTAGTCCTACCCCACCTGGCCAACATTCAGTAGTCCTACCCCTCCTGGACAGCATTCAGTAGTCCTACCCTCCTGGCCAACATTCAGTAGTTCTACCCCTCCTGGCCAACATTCAGTAGTCCTACCCCTCCTGGACAGCATTCAGTAGTCCTACCCTCCTGGCCAGCAAGAGATGCTGTTGTTGTGTCTCACCTGTATAAGGCTCCACCTTGTCACTTAAGGCAGGGTTCTTGAACCCTGTTCCTGGAGAGCTACCTTCATGTAGGTTTTTGCTCCAACCCCAGTTGTAACTAACCTGATTAAGTTTATCAACCAGCTAATTATTAGAATCAGGTGTGCTAGATTAAGGTTGGAGTGAAAACCTCCAGGCCTGTCGCTCTCAAGGAACAGGGTTGGGGAGACCTGCTCTAAGGGGAATCTTTGCTTATACCTATCTAATCATATCAGAGGGAGTAGTAGGGGTTAGGGACAAGGGGTTGGTTTGGGATTGGACACGCCTCTCTCTCCTGCCCTCTGTCATTCCCTCCATCACTAATGATAACAAACCCTGGGTCTGGACAGACCAAAGGGTATGTTGGTTTGGAAAATCTGCTTTGTTAGCAATGTGTGTATGTGTGTTTGTGTGAGTGATCCGTTGTGTAAACAGGACTATTGGGTGGGTGGGGGTGTGCGGGTCAACAATGTGCTGAGTGCATGAGAACGGCAGATAAGGACAGTGTGTTTGTGGAATAGACAATAGCTGTGTGGAACCAGACAAGCATAGGGTGGATAGGATTGGATGTGTGCGCGTGAGCGTGTGCGTGTGTGTGTGTGTGCGTGTGTGTGTGTGTGTGTGTGTGTGTGTGTGTGTGTGTGTGTGTGTGTGTGTGTGTGTGTGTGTGTGTGTGTGTGTGTGTGTGTGTGTGATAAATACACCACTGTTCTTTGACGGGCTTTTGTCTCTTTTTATCTCTCCAGTCTCTTGTTAGATCTCTCATTTTGCCCTCCTGTTTACCCACGTACCCCCATGATGAGGTAGTTGTTCTGCTAAAGGACTCGGTGCAGGGTAACTCTATGGAAATAATACACTCCTTCAAAAATACCACTCACACACAACTGCATGGAAAAATACACACTTGTAAAAATACCACACAAAAAACACACCTGTATGGAACAATAATACACACCTTGATTAGTTGAAACGCAGAAATACACACGATGGAACAATGAACAAAACACACAATGGTGTAGATAGGGATCTGCAACACACACGCTGCAGAGACCAGTATGTGTGTGATTATATTGGTAAGTAAGGGTGTGAGATCCTAAAGACCAAGCACAATGGCAGAATCAGTGTTTATCAACGTAAGAGCAGAGCCTCTGAGAATGGTAATTTCACGCTAGAGTGAGTTGACTCATGGTTGTGTGTGTGGGAAAGAGTAAAAGCGTTGACTCAAGACCCATGTTTCTTTGAATAAGAAGTCTTTATAAAGGTTAGCCTGGAGCGATGGTTAACACACACACACACACACACACACACACACACACACACACACACACACACACACACACACACACACACACACACACACACACACACACACGCACGCACATACACACACACACACACACACACACACACACACGCACGCACATACACACACACACACAAACACACACACACACACGCACATACACACACACACACCTACATACACAGACACACACACACACACACACACACACACACACACACACACACACACACACACACACACACACACACACACACACACACAAACACACACACACATAAACACATATACACACACACCTACATACACACACACACACACACACACACACACACACAACACACAAACACATACACACACACACACACACATACTGATTGCCCCCCTGTAGTAGGTAAGTCATACTCTGCTCTGAGGCTGTATGATATTAGACAGAGTGACAGAATGACAGACCAGTTTGATAGAAAGAGAGCAGGAACAAGGGATGATGGATGAGGGAGGGATAGAGATGAAGGGATGAGTGGGAGTGAAAGTGAAAGGCCCCCCTTTGTTCCACAAAGCCTCCTCGCTCTCTCCTTCTCTAATGTTGTTTTCTGATCTGTTCCTCTTCAAAGTGTAAAGTCTGTTTTATCAACTTCAAAACTCCTCTCTTGCCTTATCTAACATCTAATTTACTGACTGGGTAATATTAGATGGAGAGAGAGCCTGTTAGCTCCCTCCCTCCCTCCCTCCCTCAAACCCCCCTTCCTCTCACCCCCGCCTCTCTTTCTCCCTCCCCTTCTCTCTCTCCCTCTCCCTCTCTCTCTCCCTCCCTCTTGTTCCCTTCCCCTCTCTCACTCCCCTCTCTCTCCCCCTCTTTCTCTCTCTCTCCCACACTCTCACCCCCTTCACTCTCCCTCAAACACCCCCTCTTTCTCGCTCTCTTTCTCCCTCCCCCTCTCTTTCTCCCTCCCCCTCTCTCTTTCTCCTCTCTCTCTCTCCCTCCCCTCTCTCTCCCCCTCTTTATCTCTCTCTCTCTCCCCCTCTCCTCTGCACTTTGGACAGCAGAGAGAGATTGAGCACCTGTTAGTTTCATGTTTGGTCAAATCAGTATCATTTTCCTTTGATTGGTGGTGAGGATGGAGAGAAGAAGTAAGGGACGTGAGAGGGAAAGAGAAAAAGAGAGAGAGGGAGGAAAAGAGAGATGGAGATTCACAGGGCACAGATCTGTGTTTGATGCCCGCCAACTAGGGTATCTTTGTATTTAAGACCGCGCTGGTAGTATACCCATGAACCACAACACAGCATCCCCTCTTGCATGCAAAGCAACATCGTTGTGTTATCTATGTGAGAAAGGGGCATGCTAATTTCACTGGCTGTCACATACATTGCACCCACCCACACACACACACACACACACACACATTACTAAAGACAGTTCAGCTAGCAGTCACATTCTCCACTAATCAGTAGGAATGTTTTCAGACAGAAAGTATTTTCCACCCAGCACATTACAATGCTGTGTGTGGGTGGGTGGGTATGTGTGTGTGTGTGTGTGGGTGGGTGGGTATGTGTGTGTGTGTGGGTGGGTGGGTATGTGTGTGTGTGTGTGTGGGTGGGTGGGTATGTGTGTGTGTCTGTGTGTGTGTGTGTGTGTGTGTGTGTGTGTGTGTGTGTGTGTGTGTGTGTGTGTGGGTGGGTGGGTATGTGTGGGTGGGTGGGTATATGCGTGTGTGGGTGGGTGGGTGGGTATGTGTGTGTGTGTGGGTGGGTGGGTATGTGTGTGTGTGTGTGGGTGGGTGGGTGGGTATGTGTGTGTGGGTGGGTGGGTATGTGTGTGTGTGGGTGGGTGGGTATGTGTGTGTGTGTGTGGGGTGGGTGGGTATGTGTGTGTGTGTGTGGGTGGGTGGGTATATGTGTGTGTGTGTGGGTGGGTGGGTATGTGTGTGTGTGTGGGTGGGTGGGTGGGTGGGTGGGTGGGTGGGTGGGTGGGTGGGTGGGTGTGTGTGTGTGTGTGTGTGTGTGTTTGGGTATGTGTGTGTGTGTGGGTGGGTAGGTATGTGTGTGTGTGGGTATGTGTGTGTGTGTGTGTGTGTGTGTGTGTGTGTGTGTGTGTGTGTGTGTGTGTGTGTCTGTGTGTGTGTGTGTGTGTGTGTGTGGTGTGGGTGTGGGTGTGTGTGTGTGTGTGTGTGTGGGTATGTGTGTGTGTGTGTGGGTGTGGGTGGGTATGTGTGTGGGTGGGTGGGTATGTGTGTGTGTGTGGGGGTGGGTGGGTATGTGTGTGTGTGTGTGGGGTGGGTGGGTGGGTATGTGTGTGTGTGTGTGTGTGTGTGTGTGGGTATGTGTGTGTGGGTGGGTGGGTATGTGTGTGTGTGGGTGGGTGGGTATGTGTGTGTGTGTGGGTGGGTGGGTATGTGTGTGTGTGTGGGTGGGTGGGTATGTGTGTGTGTGTGTGGGTGGGTGGGTGGGTGGGTATGTGTGTGTGTGTGTGGTGGGTGGGTGGGTGGGTGGGTGGGTGGGTGGGTGTGTGTGTGTGTGTGTGTATGTGTGGGTGGGTAGGTATGTGTGTGTGTGTGTCTGTGTGTGTGTGTGTGTGTGTCCGGGCAGCCGAGCGGAAATGGAGGAAAACTCGCCTCCCTGCGGACCTGGCATCCTTTCACTCCCTCCTCTCTACATTTTCCTCTTCTGTCTCTGCTGCTAAAGCCACTTTCTACCACTCTAAATTCCAAGCATCTGCCTCTAACCCTAGGAAGCTCTTTGCCACCTTCTCCTCCCTCCTGAATCCTCCTCCTCCCCCTCCTCCCTCTCTGCAGATGACTTCGTCAACCATTTTGAAAAGAAGGTCGACGACATCCGATCCTCGTTTGCTAAGTCAAACGACACCGCTGGTTCTGCTCACACTGCCCTACCCTGTGCTCTGACCTCTTTCTCCCCTCTCTCTCCAGATGAAATCTCGCGTCTTGTGACGGCCGGCCGCCCAACAACCTGCCCGCTTGACCCTATCCCCTCCTCTCTTCTCCAGACCATTTCCGGA
>NW_027039884.1:20000-22500 GCF_034236695.1 Oncorhynchus nerka | reverse complement strand
ACATACATACGCACAGTAAGAAAGAAAGGAAGAAAGAAAGAGAGAGAAAGAAACAGAAAGAGAGAGAAAGAAAGAAAGAGAGAGAAAGAAACAGAAAGAGAGAGAAAGAAAGAAAGAGAAAGAGAGATAAAGAAAGAGAAAGAGAGAAAGAAAAAGAAGGAGAGAGAAAGAGAGAGAAAGAGAGAGAAAGAGAGACATGGCAACACAATGACATTGACAGCAATGTTCATTTGCAACTTCAGACACACACACAGATACACACACACACATAGACACAGACAGACACACACAGGAATACACACAGAGATATTCACACACAGACAGACGCACACAGACATACACACACAGACACACACACACAGACATACACAGACAGAGATACACACACACACACACACACACAGACATACACACACAGACAAACACACACAGACATACATACACACACACACAAACGCACACAGACATGCACACATAACATCCATATTTATTGAAGTTGTCAGTTTTGCTGCTGTAATTTGTGATCTGACGGGCGAGGGGTGTTTTAACTGGTGGAGTCATTTGAAATATTGAAGGCTGTGTTGATGTGTGTGTGAGTGTGTGAGCGTGTGCATATGTAATTAGAGGTTATTCAAGTCTGCTGGGTCCCAGCGGCTTCAAGTAGAACAGGTTAGTCAATATTAATCAGAAACATAAGTAGAGGAGAAACACATCAACATGTAGACAGGATTGTTTACATTTTTTAATTGAACCTTTATTTAACTAGGCAAGTCAGTTAAGAACAAATTCTTATTTACAATGACGGCCTATCCTGGCCAAACCTGGATGATGCTGGGCCAATTGTGCACCGCCCTATGGGACTCCCAGTCACGGATGGACATGATACAGCCTGGATCACAGGAGGAGAGACAGGAGGAGAGACAGGAGGAGAGAGGGAAGCTCATCTTTCAGGTTTCCTGGAAAAGCACAGAAATAGAATGGATCAGCACTTAATTTTGATGAGTGTGGTGTGTCTGTGCATGTGTCCATGTGTGTGTATGTGTCATTAATGATGATCAGCAACCTTGTTAATTGAGGAAGCCACACTGCTTAGATGAGGTTCTGCTTAGTGATGCACAGACACACACACATTTCTGTCTTTGTGCAAGTGTGGATGTGTGTGAAGGTGTTAAATTCCATAGCATCCAAGCAACAGAAACTCATTTTGGCTGGTACATCAGTGAAAGGGAGGTGGGGGGTAGTGCTTCCATTTCTCCCTGCTTATCATCGCTCTTCTCTGGGCTTGGGCTGGCAAGAGGCCTGGGCACCACACTGTACCTCCAGGCAAGGCAGATAGGAACCAATCACTCACACCAAAAGAGCTGCCCAGGGGCTCCCAATGCAGATAGGTACTAGCAAATCAACATAACCAGGTGTGTGTGTGTGTGTGTGTGTGTGTGTGTGTGTGTGTGTGTGTGTGTGTGTGTGTGTGTGTGTGTGTGTGTGTGTGTGTGTGTGTGTGTGTGTGTGTGTGTGTGTGTGTGTGTGTGTGTGTGTACAAGCGTATGTGTGGGGCTTGGATTATCTAAATGAACTGATATTGCTTAGCTGCAC
Source organism: Oncorhynchus nerka (assembly GCF_034236695.1). Lineage (NCBI taxonomy): Eukaryota > Metazoa > Chordata > Actinopteri > Salmoniformes > Salmonidae > Oncorhynchus > Oncorhynchus nerka. Next base: position 20,907 of record NW_027039884.1, on the reverse strand, counting down.
CAATGTTGATTGTAAAACCAACAACCTCAACGTCATTCCTCAGATTAAGAATGTTGCTTATGACTTGCAATGTTCTGGTTCACAACTGAAAGTTCTGAAGTAAAAAACATCCAACAAAGTGCAGAGGACAGATAATGCTTGAAGTAAACAAATGAGAATATGAATGATATACAGTATACTAATATATACTGTTACACACACACACATACAGTGCCTTCAGAAAGTATTCATACCCCCAAATTAATCAAAATTTCAACCCTTTTGTTATGCCAGGCCTAAATAAGTTCAGGAGTAGAAATGTGCTTAACAAGTTGCGTAATAAGTTGCATGGACTCGCTCTCCGCGCAAATATAGTGCTTAACATGATTTTTGAATAACTCTCTCATCCCTGTATCAAACACATTCAATTATCTGTAAGGTCCCTCAGTAGAGCAGTGAATTTCAAACACAAATTCAACCACAAAGACCAGGGAAGATTTTCAATGCCTCGGAAAGAAGGGCACCTATTGGTAGATGGGTGAAAAAACTAAACAGACATTGAATATGCCTTTGAGGATGGTGAAGTTATTAATTACACTTTGAATGGAAACCTCGAAGGGATTTCACCATGAGGCCAAAGGTGACTTTAAAACAGTCACAGAGTTTAATGTCTGTGATAGGAGAAAACTGAGGATGGATCAACAACATTGTAGTTACTCCACAGTACTAACCTACAGTGCCTTGCGAAAGTATTCGGCCCCCTTGAACTTTGCAACCTTTTGCCACATTTCAGGCTTCAAACATAAAGATATAAAACTGTATTTTTTTGTGAAGAATCAACAACAAGTGGGACACAATCATGAAGTGGAACGACATTTATTGGATATTTCAAACTTTTTTAACAAATCAAAAACTGAAAAATTGTGCG
>NW_027039884.1:0-15000 GCF_034236695.1 Oncorhynchus nerka | reverse complement strand
TAAAAATAAATTAATCACTGACAGTGTCACCAGCAGAGCACCCCCACACCATCACACCTCCTCCTCCATGTTTCACGGTGGGAACCACACATGTGGAGATCATCTGTTCAACTACTCTGCGTCTCACAAACACATGGCTATCGGAACCAAAAATCTCAAATTTGTACTCATCAGACCAAAGGACATATTTCCACTGGTCTAATGTCCATTGCTCGTGTTTCTTGGTCAAAGCAAGTCTCTTCTTATTATTGGTGTCCTTTAGTAGTGGTTTCTTTGCAGCAATTCAACCATGAAGGCCTGATTCAAAGCAGTCTCCTCTGAACAGTTGATGTTGAGATGTGTCTGTTTCTTGAGCTCTGGGAAGCATTTATTTGGAATGCAATTTATGAGGCTGGTAACTCTAATGAACGTATCCTCTGCAACAGAGGTAACTCTGGGTCTCCCTTTCCTCTGGCAGTCCTCATGAGAGCCAGTTTCATCATAGCGCTTGATGGTTTTTGCAAATTAACTTGAAGAAACTTTCAAAATTCTTAAAATGTTCCGGCTTGACTGACCTTCAAGTCTTAAAATAATGATGGACTGTCATTTCTCTTTACATATTTGAACTGTTCTTGCCATAATATGGACATGGCTTTTTACCAAATAAGGCTATGTTCTGTATACCACCCCTACCGTTTCACAACACAGCTGATTTGCTCAAAGAAGGAAAGATATTCCACTATTTAACGTTTACCAAGGCACACCTGTTAATTGAAAGGCATTCCAGGTGACTGCCTCATGAGGCTGGTTGAGAGCATCATGCTGTGGGGATGTTTTTCAGCGGCAGGGACTAGGAGACTAATCAGAATCGAGGGAAAGATGAATGGAGCAAAGTACAGAGAGATCCTTGATGAAAACCTGCTCCAGAGCGCTCAGGACCTCAGACTGGGGCGAAGGTTCACCTTCCAACAGGACAACGACCCTAAGCACACAGCCAAGACAAAGCAGGAGTGGCTTTGGGACAAGTCTCTGAATGTCCTTGAGTGGCCCAGCCAGAGCCCGGACTTGAACCCGATCGAACTTCTCTGGAGAGACCTGAACATAGCTGTGCAGCGATGCTCCCCATCCAACCTGACCGATCTTGAGAGGATCTGCAGAGAAGAATGGGAGAAACTCCCTACACACAGGTGTGCCAAGCTTGTAGCGTCATACCCAAGAAGACTCTAGGCTGTAATCGCTTCCAAAGATCCTTCAATAAAGGACTGAGTAAAGGGTCTGAATACTTATGTAAATGTAATATTTCCTCTTTTTTTAAGACATTTGCTAAAAAAAAAAACGTAATTGCTTTGTTATTATGGGGTATTGTGTGTAGATTGATGAGACATTTCTTTTTTAAATCCATTTTAGAATAAGGCTGTAACGTATCAACATGTGAAAAAAGTCAAGGGGTCTGAATACTTTCTGAGACAGAAAGAAAGAAAGAAAGAATCAGCACATTACAATGACAATCAAAATAATACAACTGTGCCTTTAAAGCCAGACATTAATTCAGCTTAATCAAGGTTAGGTTAATTGTTTCTAACCTCCAACCACACAGACAGAAAGGGAAAGATGGGCCTACAGAAAACTAATGTCAGCTCAGCTGTAACCCAATATTTATCTCCACATCTAGAGCTTGAAACAAGTCTTTTTCCCAATCTAACATCTGATAAGTCAAAACTTGTTCGACAAAAATAGCCTGGGGGAAGTCATTTGGCCTAACTATGTGTCTGACAACTTGTTCGGTCTGGGGAGAAAAGACCAGCGTTGCTCAGCGCTTCCCTCTAGCAGTAGAACAGTAGAACGCGAACAGCGCCGTATATATACCAAATATTACACAGAGAGGTTGGTTCTATGTTTCGGGAAATTTCGTTAGTCTTTTTGTGATCTTGTGGGCTCGTTAAAAAAATAATATTTGCTATTAATAATGGCAATCCAGGAATCCAGGAACACCCCAGCCTTCCTCAGTGGTAGGCTATATATATAAAATACAATACCACATGGTTAAATGAATCATATTACCTATGTGGTAATTGTTCAGCCTAATTATAATAGGCCTAATCTAAACTCAGCAAAAAAAGAAAACAAGCCTTGACAAATACCTACTTTGTAGAGGTTATGGTATTTAGATATTTTTGATGAAAAGGATTAGTTCAGAAGCCTTGTTTCCATATTCATGTTTTGTGACCAGGGATTTGCCTGACCAAATGAACTGACCAGGAATATAAACTCAGCAAAAAAATAAATGTCCTCTCACAGTCAACTGCATATATTTTCAGCAAACTTAACATGTGTAAATATTTGTATGAACATAACAAGATTCAACAACTGAGACATAAACTGACATGTGACATGTGCCACAGACATGTGACTAACAGAAATGGAATAATGTGTCCCTGAACAAAGGAGGGTGGTCAAAATCAAAAGTAACAGTCAGTATCTGGTGTGGCCACCAGCTGCATTAAGCAATGCATCTCCTCCTCATGGACTGCACCAGATTTGTCAGTTCTTGCTGTGAGATGTTACCCCACTCTGGGCTCTTCGCGGGTCACGGCAGAACACTGACATTCCTGTCCTGTAGGAAATCATGCACAGAACGAGCAGTATGGCTGGTGGCATTGTCATGCTGGAGGGTCATGTCAGGATGAGCCTGCAGGAAGGGCACCACATGAGGATGTCTTCCTTGTAACGCACAATGCTGAGATTGCCTGCAATGGCAACAAGCTCAGTCCGATGATGCTGTGACACACCGCCTCAGACCATGACGGACCCTCCACCTCCAAATCGATCCCACTCCAGAGTACAGGCCTAGGTGTAACGCAAATTTCTTCGACAATAAACGCGAATCCAACCAAACCGCAACTCGGCGGTGAAGAGCACTTTTTTTGCCAGTCCTGTCTGGTCCAGCGACGGTGGGTTTGTGCCCATAGGCGAAGTTGTTGTCGGTGATGTCTGGTGAGGACCTGCCTTACAACAGGCCTACAAGCCCTTAATCCAGCCTCTCTCAGCCTATTGCGGACAGTCTGAGCACTGATGGAGGGATTGTGCGTTCCTGGTGTAACTTGGCCAGTTGTTGTTGCCATCCTGTACCTGTCCTGCAGATGTGATGTTCGGATGTACTGATCCTGTGCAGGTGTTGTTACACGTGGTCTGCCACTGCGATGACGATCAGCTGTCCATCCTGTCTCCCTGTAGTGCTGTCTTAGGCGTCTCACAGTACGAACATTGCAATTTATTGCCCTGGCCACATCTGCAGTCCTCATGCCTCCTTGCAGCATGCCTAAGGCAAGTTCACGCAGATGAGCAGGGACCCTGGGAATCCTTCTTTTGGTGTTTTTCTTCAGAGTCAGTAGAAAGGCCTCTTTAGTGTCCTAAGTTTTCATAACTGTGACCTTAATTGCTTACCGTCTGTAAGCTGTTAGTGTCTTAACGACCGTTCCACAGATGCATGTTCATGAATTGTTTATGGTTCATTGAACAAGCACGGGAAACAGTGTTTAAACCCTTTACAAGGAAGATCTGCGAATTTATTTGGATTTTTACGAATTATCCTTGAAAGACAGGGTCCTGAAAAAGGGACATTTATTTTTTTGCTGAGTTTGGGTTAATGAATTAAAACATATTTTAAAAGAAAATGTTCTGCGTTTGTTCTCTGACACTTCTGCTTTTGTTTTATCATTTTGTTGACTTCTCATTTCTGCTCATTTCAATTGAATACTCTAACCGTACATTGCTATTTGCTATGTGGTTTACGGCTGGTTTTAACATAAAACAATGTCTGGTGGGTTAGGTAAAACTTTATATTACACTCTGTTTTCTACTTGATAGACTACGAAGAAATTACATTGTAAAATGGTAATTACATAATTAGTACCTATTATAATTTTCTTTTGGTATTAAATAAAGCACCACCATTCTTTAGAAACTTAAATAGATTTCATTTAATTGTATATAAACTACAAGTTAATAAACTATAGTAGAACTCGACTACTTGTAGAATGCAATGCGGATCTTGTTCCTCAAAATTTTAATTCGTCCTGTTGTGTGTGTGTGTGTGTGTGTGTGTGTGTGTGTGTGTGTGTGTGTGTGTGTGTGTGTGAGAGAGAGAGAGAGAGAGAGAGAGAGAGAGAGAGAGAGAGAGAGAGAGACTGGGAATGTGTGTGTTGTGCTGAAAGAAGGTAGGTTATTTCGCTGAGGATCCTGGGTACATAGCTCAATAATAATGCAGCGAAGAGGACTTTAAACACACATGCAACAACACAGGGACGAGAGCAAACGGAGAACACACATTGTTGCTCTGGATTTTACGGGTATCTCTGTACACTGTAAATACGCTTAGTTTAGTTACATTATATTCACATAATCGCTTCTACCCCATTGATATGACCGCGTCCTGTTCCGCTTGCTTGGGGAGAGAGAGTACAACAACAGGAATGAATTCTAGTTACGCTGTTCTGATCCATTCGAGTCGGTTTACCGGGAAATGGTAACGTTTACACAGCATTGGAAGGACCATGGTTGAGGCGAGCAGCAAATTTCTCCTAATTGTAGTCGGCTCCGTCTGTTTTATGCTGATCTTATATCAATACGTTGCGCCCGGGGTTATCAATTTCGGCTCACCACACGGATATTTCACTGAGGAGGACGATGGTGGGGACATTTTCCCTTCCCCAGACCCGCACTACGTCAAGAAATACTATTTCCCAGTCCGGGATTTGGAGCGAACGGTGGAATTTGAAATCAAAGGAGAAGACGTGATCGTGTTTCTACACATTCAGAAGACAGGAGGGACAACGTTCGGGAGACACCTGGTTCAGAATGTGAGGTTGGAGGTTCCGTGTGACTGTAGACCGGGTCAGAAGAAGTGTACCTGTTATCGACCCAACCGAAAAGAGACCTGGTTATTCTCCCGGTTCTCCACCGGTTGGAGTTGTGGCTTACACGCGGACTGGACCGAGCTAAAAAATTGTGTTCCTGGAGTTCTAGATAAAAAGGAGACCAGGATGAAAAATGAAAGGTGAGATAAAATAGGCTAGTTGACTTGTTGTTTCAGGAGTGTTGGGCTGGATCCAAATCGTGCACAGCCTGTGGGTCTCCAACACTTGACAATTGTTGAAGATCATTAATAATCGGGTGGTACGATCACGTCATTAGGGAGCGTGCCTGGGCGATTCTCTCTCACTCTGTGTGTGGACTTACTGTGGCAACAGATCCGTCGCAGTTTGTTTTGACAGTGTTTTAATGACAGGCTGTCATGTGAATTTTTACCATATCCGAAGGGATAGATTTACAGGGTAACCTAACTGTCAACTCGAATTAGCTATAAGAGAATCATGCTGTCAAACTAAGCAGTATTAAAATAGTAGGTCTTGATCCTTCTTCAACATTGTAGCATATCGAACAGTGATGCATCGTTTTAGTGGCTTGTAAAACGCTTGAAACGTGTTGAATATTGATTACTGTAAACCACTGAATCAACATTGGATCAGAAATGTTGCGACGACAAAATTGACTTGATGATTCTACTGAAAGAAAACGTTTCTTTTGGAAAAGCAGATCTTAGCTGGCAGACATGCATTGCTACATAGCTTACTCCTTTATCTTCAGGGCTCACTACGCAGACAGACTGTTAGACAGATTGGCAGAGGAAACTACCATCACTTTAAGTCAGAGAAGATTTGGCTCCTGCCCCTCTCTCTGTTTCGTCTGTCTGTCTGTGTGGACTTTTGTTGATGTAAGAGGACCCCTGCGGGGGTTGACTCCACTCTAAACCGGGTGATTACTTCCGCTGGTTACACACATACACTGTACTGCTGGTATTCCTGGCACAAGGCTCTGTGATGGTCAGAGGTGATGATGCGTCTAGCTACTCCAGATGCTGGAGGGAGGAAGTTTATCTGCTCACATCAGTTTCTACACAATGTGCTTTGTGTGTGTGTCTTTGTGTCCTCAACACTAATTTTCTCTCTCCCTCTTTCTTTCGCCATCTCTCTCTCTTACCCTCCTCTCTCTATCTCCCTCTGTGATGGTGTCATTTTCTAATCAAACAGCAGGCATGCTTTCTGCTTGGTGGCTTTATAGCTGTTGGTCCTCTCTCTCTCTCTCTCTCTCTCTCTCTCTCTCTCTCTCTCTCTCTCTCTCTTCCTCCTCTCCATCTCTCTCTCTCTCTTCCTCCTCTCCATCTCTCTCTCTTCCCCCTCTCAATCTCTCTCTCTCTTCCTCATCTCCATCTCTCTCTCTTTCCCCTCTCCATCTCTCTCTTTCCCCCTCTCAATCTCTCTCTTCCCCCTCTCCATCTCTCTCTTTCCCCCTCTCAATCTCTCTCTCTTCCCCCTCTCCATCTCTCTCTTTCCCCTCTCCATCTCTCTCTCCCCCTCTCCATCTCTCTCTCTTTCCTCCTCTCCATCGCTCTCTCTCTTCCTCCTCTCCATCTCTCTCTCTTTCCCCTCTCCTCTCCATCTCTCTCTCTTTCCCCCTCTCATCTCTCTCTCTTTCCCCTCTCCATCTCTCTCTTTTCCCCCTCTCCATCTCTCTCTCTCTTCCTCCCTCTCCATCTCTCTCTTCCCCCCTCTCCATCTCTCTCTTTCCCCCTCTCCATCTCTCTCTTTCCCCTCTCCATCTCTCTCTCTTCCCCTCTCCATCTCTCTCTCTTTCCCCCTCTCCATCTCTCTCTTTCCCCTCTCCATCTCTCTCTCCATCTCTTTTTCCCCCTCTCCATCTCTCTCTTTCCCCCTCTCCATCTCTCTCTTTCCCCTCTCCATCTCTCTCTTTCCCCTCTCCATCTCTCTCTTTCCCCTCTCCATCTCTCTCTTTCCCCCTCTCCATCTCTCTCTTTCCCCTCTCCATCTCTCTCTCTTCCCCCTCTCCATCTCTCTCTTCCCCCTCTCCATCTCTCTCTCTTTCCCCTCTCCATCTCTCTCTCTTTCCCCTCTCCATCTCTCTCTCTTTCCCTCTCCATCTCTCTCTTTTCCCCTCTCCATCTCTCTCTTTCCCCTCTCCATCTCTTCTCTCTCTCTTCCCTCTCCATCTCTCTCTCTCTTCCCCCTCTCCATCTCTCTCTCTTTCCCCTCTCCATCTCTCTCTCTCCATTCCCCCTCTCCATCTCTCTCTCTCTTCCCCCTCTCCATCTCTCTCTCTCTCTCTCCATCTCTCCTTCCCTCTCCCCTCTCCATCTCTCTTTTCCCCCTCTCCATCTCTCTCTCTCTTCCCCCTCTCCATCTCTCTCTCTCTTCCCCCTCTCCATCTCTCTCTCTCTCTCCCCCTCTCCATCTCTCTCTCTCTTTCCCCTCCCATCTCTCTCTCTCTCTTCCCTCTCCATCTCTCTCTCTCTTCCTCCCTCTTTCATCTCTCTCTCTCTTCCCCCTCTCCATCTCTCTCTCTCTCTTTCTCCCCTCTCCATCTCTCTCTCTTCTTCCCCTCTCCATCTCTCTCTCTCTTCCCCCTCTCCATCTCTCTCTCTTCCCCTCTCCATCTCCATCTCCCCTCTCTCTCTTCCCCCTCTCCATCTCTCTCTTCCCCCTCTCCATCTCTCTCTCTCTTCCCTCTCTCCATCTCTCTCTCTCTTTCCCCCTCTCCATCTCTCTCTCTTCCCCTTCTCTCCATCTCTCTCTCTTTTCCCCTCTCCATCTCTCTCTCTTCCCCCTTCCCTCTCCATCTCTCTCTCTCTTTCCCCCTCTCCATCTCTCTCTCTTCCCCCTCTCCATCTCTCTCTCTCTTCCCCCCCCTCCATCTCTCTCTCTTCCCCCTCTCCATCTCTCTCTCTTTCCCCTCCCCATCTCTCCATCTCTCCATCTCTTCTCTCCCCCTCTCCATCTCTCTCTCTCTCCCCTCTCCATCTCTCTCTCCCCCTCTCTCTCTCTCTCCCCTCTCCATCTCTCTCTCTCTTCCTCCCTCTCTCATCTCTCTTTCCCCCTCTCCATCTCTCTCTCTCCCCTCTCCATCTCTCTCTCTTCCCCCTCTCCATCTCTCTCTCTTCCCCCTCTCCATCTCTCTCTCTCTCTCTCCCCCTCTCCATCTCTCTCTCTCCCCCTCTCCATCCACCTTCCCCCTCTCTCTCTCTCTTTCTTCCTCTCCATCTCTCTCTCTCTTCCTTCTCCATCTCTCTCTCTCTCTTCCCCCTCTCCATCTCTCTCTCTTCCCCCTCTCCATCTCTCTCTCTTCCCCCTTCCATCTCTCTCCATCTCTCTCTCTCTCTCTTCTCTCTCCATCTCTCTCTCTTCCCCCTCTCCATCTCTCTCTCTTTCCCCTCTCCATCTCTCTCTCTCTTCCCCCTCTCCATCTCTCTCTCTTTCCTCCTCTCCTCTCTCTCTTCTCCATCTCTCTCCATCTCTCTCTCTCTTCCATCTCCATCTCTCTCTTCCCCTCTCCATCTCTCTCTCTTCTCTTCCCCCTCTCCATCTCTCTCTTTCCCCCTCTCCATCTCTCTCTTTTCCCTCTCCATCTCTCTCTTTCCCCCTCTCCATCTCTCTCTTCCCTCCCTCTCCATCTCTCTCTCTCTCCATCTCTCTCCTCTTCTCTCCATCTCTCTCTCTTCCCCCTCTCCATCTCTCTCTTTCCCCCTCTCCATCTCTCTCTTTCCCCCTCTCCATCTCTCTCTCTTCCCCCCCCCTCTCCATCTCTCTCTCTTTCCCCCCATCTCCATCTCTCTCTCTCTTTCCCCCTCTCCATCTCTCTCTCTTCCCCCTCTCCATCTCTCTCTCTCTCTCCTCCATCTCCCTTTCTCTCCATCTCTCTCTTTCCCCTCTCCATCTCTCTCTCTCTCTCCCCCTCTCCATCTCTCTCTTTCCTTTCCTCTCCATCTCTCTCTCTTTCCCCCTCTCCATCTCTCTCTTTCCCCCTCTCCATCTCTCTCTCTTTCCCCATCTCCATCTCTCTCTCTTCCCATCCTCTCTCTTCCCCCTCTCCATCTCTCTCTTCCCCCTCTCCATCTCTCTCTCCCCCTCTCCATCTCTCCCTTCCCCTCTCCATCTCTCTCTCTCTTCCCCCTCTCTTCATCTCTCTCTCTTCCATCCCTCTCCATCTCCATCTCTCTTCCCCCTCTCCATCTCTCTCTCTCTCCCCCTCTCCATCTCTCTCTCTCTCTTCCCCCTCTCCATCTCTCTCTCCCCTCTCTCTCCCATCTCTCTCTTCTCCATCTCCATCTCTCTCTCTCCCCCCTCTCCATCTCTCTCTCTTCCCCTCTCCATCTCTCTCTCTCTTCCCCCTCTCCATCTCCATCTCTCTCTCTTCCTCCTCTCCATCTATCTCTCTCTCTTTCCCCCTCTCCATCTCTCTCTCTTCCCCCTCTCATCTCTCTCTTTCCCCTCTCCATCTCTCTCTTTCCCCTCTCCATCTCCATCTCTCTTCCCCCTCTCCATCTCTCTATCTTTCCCCTCTCCATCTCTCTCTCTCTTCCCCCTCTCCACTCCATTTCTCTCTCTTTCCCCTCTCCATCTCTCTCTCTCTTCCCCCTCTCCATCTCTCTCTCTTCCCCTCTCCATCTCTCTCTCTCTTCCCCTCTCCATCTCTCTCTCTTCCCCCTCTCCATCTCCTCTCTCTTCCCCTCTCTCCATCTCTCTATCTTTCCCCTCTCCATCTCTCTCTCTCTTCCCCCACTCCATTTCTCTCTCTCTTCCTCCTCTCCATCTATCTCTCTCTTCCCCCTCTCCATCTCTCTCTCTTCCCCCTCTCCATCTCTCTCTCTTTCCCCTCTCCATCTCTCTCTCTCTTCCCCCTCTCCATCTCCATCTCTCTTCCCCCTCTCCATCTCTCTATCTTTCCCCCTCTCCATCTCTCTCTCTTTCCCCTCTCCATCTCCATCTCTCTTCCCCCTCTCCATCTCTCTCTCTTTCCCCTCTCCATCTCTCTCTCTCTTCCCCCTCTCCATCTCTCTCTCTTCCCCCTCTCCATCTCTCTCTCTTTCCCCCTCTCTCATCTCTCTCTCTTCCCCCTCTCCATCTCTCTCTCTCTTCCCCCTCTCCATCTCTCTCTCTCTTCCCCCTCTCCATCTCTCTCTCTTCCCCCTCTCCATCTCTCTCTCTCTTCCTCCTCTCCATCTCTCTGTCTCTTTCCCCCTCTCCATCTCCTCTCTCTTCCCCCTCTCCATCTCTCTCTCTTTCCCCTCTCCATCTCTCTCTCTCTTCCCCTCTCTCATCCCCCTCTCTCTCCTCTCTTTCCCCCTCTCCATCTCTCTCTCTCTTTCCCCCTCTCCATCTCTCTCTCTCTTCCCCCTCTCCATCTCTCTCTCTCTTCCCCCTCTCCATCTCTCTCTCTTCTCCATCTCTCTCTCTTCCCCTCTCCATCTCTCTCTCTCTCCCCCCTCTCCATCTCTCTCTCTCTTCCCCTCTCCATCTCTCTCTCTCTTCCCCCCTCTCCATCTCTCTCTCTCTTCCATCTCTCTCCATCTCTCTCTCTTTCCCCCTATCCATCTCTCTCTCTCTTCCCCTCTCCATCTCTCTCTCTTCCCCCTCTCCATCTCTCTCTCTTCCCCCTCTCCATCTCCATCTCTCTTCCCCCTCTCCATCTCTCTCTCTTTCCCCTCTCCATCTCTCTCTCTCTTCCCCTCTCCATCTCTCTCTTCCCCATCTCCATCTCTCTCTCTTCCTCTCTCTCCATCTCTCTCTCTCTTTCCCCCTCTCCATCTCTCTCTCTCTTCCCCCTCTCCATCTCTCTCTCTCTTCCCATCTCTCTCCATCTCTCTCTCTCTCTTCCCCTCTCCATCTCTCTCTTCTCCTCTCCATCTTCCTCTCTTCCCCCTCTCCATCTCTCTCTCTCTTCCCCCTCTCCATCTCTCTCTCTCTCTTCCCCTTCTCCATCTCTCTCTCTCTTCCCCCTCTCCATCTCTCTCTCTTCCCTTCTCCATCTCTCTCTTTCCCCTCTCCATCTCTCATCTCTCCATCTCTCTCTCTCCCCTCTCCATCTCTCTCTCTCTCCCCCTCTCCATCTCTCTCTCTTTCCCCTCTCCATCTCTCTCTCTCTTCCCCTCTCCATCTCTCTCTCTTCCCCTCTCTCTCTCTCTCTCTCCCCCTCTCCATCTCTCTCTCTTCCCCCTCTCCATCTCTCTCTTCCCCCTCTCCCTCTCTCTCTCTCTTCCCCTCTCCATCTCTCTCTCTCTTCCCCTCTCCATCTCTCTCTCTTCCCCCTCTCCATCTCTCTCTCTTCCCTCTCCATCTCTCTCTTTTCCCCCTCTCCATCTCTCTCTCTCTCCCCTCTCTCCATCTCTCTCTCTTTCCCCCCTCTCCATCTCTCTCTCTCTCTTTCCCTCCATCTCTCTCTCTCTTTCCCCCTCTCCATCTCTCTCTCTTCTCCCATCTCTCTCTCTCTTCCCCCTCTCCATCTCTCTCTCTCTCTCTTCCTCCTCTCCATCTCTCTCTCTCTCCCTCTCCCATCTCTCTCTCTCTCTCTTTCCCCCTCTCCATCTCTCTCTCTCTTTCTCCCCTCTCCATCTCTCTCTCTCTTCCCCTCTCCATCTCTCTCTCTCTTCCCCATCTCCATCTCTCTCTCTCTTCCCCCTCTCCATCTCTCTCTCTCTTCCTCCTCTCCATCTCTCTCTCTCTCTCCATCTCCATCTCTCTCTCTTCCCCTCTCCCCCCTCTCTCTCTCTTCCCCTTCTCTCCATCTCTCTCTCTTCCCCTCTCCATCTCTCTCTCTCTTCCCCTCTCCATCTCTCTCTCTCTTTCCCCTCTCCATCTCTCTCTCTCTTTCCTCTCCATCTCCTCTTTCCCCCTCTCCATCTCTCTCTCTTTCCCCCTCTCCATCTCTCTCTCTTTCCCCCTCTCCATCTCTCTCTCTCTTCCCCTCTCCATCTCTCTCTCTTCCCCCTCTCCATCTCTCTCTCTCTCTCTCCATCTCTCTCTTTCCCCCTCTCCATCTCTCTCTCTCTTCCACCTCTCCATCTCTCTCTCTTTCCCCTCTCCATCTCTCTCTCTCTTCCCCCTCTCCATCTCTCTCTCTTTCCTCCTCTCCATCTCTCTCTCTTCCCCCTCTCCATCTCTCTCTCTCTTCCCCCTCTCCATCTCTCTCTTTCCCCCTCTCCATCTCTCTCTCTTCCCCCTCTCCATCTCTCTCTCTCTTCCCCCTCTCCATCTTCTCTCTTTCCCCTCTCCATCTCTCTCTCTCTTCCCCTCTCCATCTCTCTCTCTTCCTCTCCATCCTCTCTTTCCCCTCTCATCTCTCTCTTCCCCCTCTCCATCTCTCTCTTTCCCCTCTCCATCTCTCTTTCCCCTCTCCATCTCTCTCTTTCCCCCTCTCCATCTCCCTCTCTCTTTCCCCTCTCCCATCTCTCTCTCTCTTTCCCCTCTCCATCTCTCTCTTTCCCCTCTCCATCTCTCTCTCTTCCCCCTCTCCATCTCTCTCTTTCCCTTCCCCTCTCCATCTCTCTCTCTCTTCCCCCCTCTCCATCTCTCTCTTTCCCCCTCTCCATCTCTCTCTCTTCCCCCTCTCCATCTCTCTCTTCCCCCTCTCCATCTCTCTCTTTCCCCCTCTCCATCTCTCTCTCTTTCCCCTCTCCATCTCTCTCTTTCCCCTCTCCATCTCTCCCCCCTCTCCATCTCTCTCTCTCTTCCCCTCTCCATCTCTCTCTCTTCCCCTCTCCATCTCTCTCTCTTCCCCTCTCCATCTCTCTCTCTCTTCCCCCTCTCCATCTCTCTCTCTTCCCCTCTCCATCTCTCTCTCTCTCCCCCTCTCCATCTCTCTCTCTCTTCTCTCCTCTCCATCTCTCTCTCTCCCCCTCTCTCCATCTCTCTCTCTCTTCCTCCTCTCTCCATCTCTCTCTCTTCCCCCTCTCTCTCTCTCTCTCTCCTCTCTCCATCTCTCTCTCTCTCTCTTTCCTCTCTCTCTCTCTCTCTCTTCCCCCCCTCTCCATCTCTCTCTCCCCTCCATCTCTCTCTCTCCCTCTCTCCATCTCTCTCTCTCTCTCCCCCTCTCCATCTCTCTCTCTTCCCCCCCTCTCATCTCTCTCTCTCCCCCTCCATCTCTCTCTCTCTTTCCCCCTCTCCATCTCTCTCTCTTCCCCCTCTCCATCTCTCTCTCTCTTCCCCTCTCCATCTCTCTCTCTCTTCCCCCTCTCCATCTCTCTCTCTCTCTCTCCATCTCCCCCTCTCCATCTCTCTCTCTCTTCCCCCTCTCCATCTCTCTCTCTTCTTCCTCTCCATCTCTCTCTCTCTTTCCCCCTCCATCCTCTCTCTCTCTCTCCCCCTCTCCATCTCTCTCTCTCTTCCCCCTCTCCATCTCTCTCTCTTCCCCTTCCCCTCTCTCCATCTCTCTCTCTTTCCCCCTCTCCATCTCTCTCTCTCTTCCCCCTCTCCATCTCTCTCTCTTCCCCCTCTCCATCTCTCTCTCTCTCTCTCCCTCTCCATCTCTCTCTCTCTTCCCCCTCTCCATCTCTCTCTCTTTCCCTCCATCTCTCATCTCTCTCTCTTTCCCCTCTCCATCTCTCTCTCTCTTCCCCTCTCCATCTCTCTCTCTTCCCCCTCTCCATCTCTCTCTCTCTTCCACCTCTCCATCTCTCTCTCTTCCCCCTCTCTCTCTCTCTCTTCCCCCTCTCCATCTCTCTCTCTCTTCCCCATCTCCATCTCTCTCTCTTTCCCCTCTCCATCTCTCTCTCTCTTTCCCCCTCTCAATCTCTCTCTCTCTTCCCCTCTCCATCTCTCTCTCTTCCCCCTCTCCATCTCTCTCTCTCTTCCCCCTCTCCATCTCTCTCTTTCCCCCTCTCCATCTCTCTCTCTCTCTTCCTCCTCTCCATCTCTCTCTCTTCCTCCTCTCCATCTCTCTCTCTCTCTTCCCCTCCCATCTCTCTCTCTTTCCCCTCTCCATCTCTCTCTCTTTCCCCCTCTCCATCTCTCTCTCTTTCCCTCCTCTCCATCTCTCTCTCTTCCCCCTCTCCATCTCTCTCTTTCTCCCCCCTCTCCATCTCTCTCTCTTCCCCCTCTCCATCTCTCTCTCTCTTTCCCCTCTCCATCTCTCTCTCTTCCCCTCTCCATCTCTCTCTCTTCCCCCTCTCCATCTCTCTCTTTCCCCTCTCTCCATCTCTCTCTCTCTCCCCTCTCCATCTCTCTCTCTTTCCCCCATCTCCATCTCTCTCTCTTCCCCTCTCCATCTCTCTCTCTTCCCCCTCTCCATCTCTCTCTCTTCTTCCCCCTCTCCATCTCTCTCTCTTCCCCCTCTCCATCTCTCTCTTTCCCCTCTCCATCTCTCTCTTTCCCCTCTCCATCTCTCTCTTTCCCCCTCTCCATCTCTCTCTCTCTCTCTCTCCCCTCTCTCTCTCTCTTTCCCCTCTCCATCTCTCTCTTTCCCCTCTCCATCTCTCTCTTTCCCCCTCTCCATCTCTCTCTCTTTTCCCCTCTCCATCTCTCTCTCTTTCCCCCTCTCCATCTCTCTCTCTCTTTCCCTCTCCATCTCTCTCTCTTTCCCCTCTCCATCTCTCTCTCTCCCCCTCTCCATCTCTCTCTCTCTCTTTCCCCTCTCCATCTCTCTCTCTCTTCCCCTCTCCATCTCTCTCTCTCTTCCTCTCTCCCCCTCTCCATCTCTCTCTCTTCCCCCTCTCCATCTCTCTCTCTCTCTTCCCTCTCTCTCCTCTCTCTCTCTTCCCCCCATCTCCTCTCTCTCCATCTCTCTCTTCCCCCTCTCCATCTCTCTCTCTTCCCCATCCATCCATCTCTCTCTCTCTTCCCCCTCTCCATCTCTCTCTCTCCCCCTCTCCATCTCTCTCTCTCTCTTTCCCCTCTCCATCTCTCTCTCTTCCCCTCTCCATCTCTCTCTCTCTTTCTCCTCTCCCATCTCTCTCTCTTCCCCCTCTCCATCTCTCTCTCTCTTCCCCCTCTCCATCTCTCTCTCTTTCCCCCTCTCCATCTCTCTCTTCCCCCTCTCCATCTCTCTCTCTCTTCCCCCTCTCCATCTCTCTCTCTTCCCCCCTCTCCATCTCTCTCTCTTCCCCCTCTCCATCTCTCTCTTTCCCCTCTCCATCTTTCCTTCCCTCTCCATCTCTCTCTTTTCCCTCTTTCTCTC
>NW_027039883.1:112500-118443 GCF_034236695.1 Oncorhynchus nerka | reverse complement strand
ATTTCTGTATCAGCGTCTGTAGAGGCGATTTCTGTATCATCGTCATCTGTAGAGGCGATTTCTGCATCAGCGTCTGTAGAGGCGATTTCTGCATCAGCGTCTGTAGAGGCGATTTCTGCATCAGCGTCTGTAGAGGCGATTTCTGCATCAGCGTCTGTAGAGGCGATTTCTGCATCAGCGTCTGTAGAGGCGATTTCTGCATCAGCGTCTGTAGAGGCGATTTCTGCATCAGCGTCTGTAGAGGCGATTTCTGCATCAGAGTCGTCTGTAGAGGCGATTTCTGTATCAGCGTCATCTGTAGAGGCGATTTCTGCATCAGAGTCGTCTGTAGAGGCGATTTCTGCATCAGTGTAGAGGCGATATTTATCAGTGTCGTCTGTAGAGGCGATTTCTGCATCAGCTGCCTGTAGAGGCGATTTCTGTATCAGTGTCTCTGTAGAGGCGATTTCTGCATCAGGAGTCGTCTGTAGAGGCGATTTCTGCATCAGTGTCATCTGAGAGGCGATTACTGTATCAGCGTCGTCTGTAGAGGCGATTACTGTATCAGTGTCATCTGTAGAGGCGATTTTCTGCATCAGTGTCGTCTGTAGAGGCGAGATTTCTGCATCGTCGTCCGTCTGTAGAGGCGTATTTCTGTATCATCGTCGTCTGTAGAGGCGATTTCTGCATCAGTGTCGTCTGTAGAGGCAATTTCTGCATCAGAGTTTTTATCAGTGTCGTCTGTAGAGGCGTCTATAGAGGCGATTTCTGTATCAGCGTCTGTAGAGGCGATATCTGTATCAGCGTCATCTGTAGAGGCGTCTATAGAGGCGATTTCTGTATCAGCGTCTGTAGAGGCGATTTCTGTATCAGCGTCATCTGTAGAGGCGATTTCTGTATCAGCGTCTGTAGAGGCGATTTCTGTATCAGCGTCATCTGTAGAGGCGTCTATAGAGGCGATTTCTTCATCAGCGTCTGAAGAGGCGATTTCTGTATCAGCGTCTGAAGAGGCGATTTCTGGCGATTTCTGTATCAGCGTCTGTAGAGGCGATTACTGCATCCGCGTCTGTAGAGGCGATTTCTGCATAAGTGTCGTCTGTAGAGGCGATTTCTGCATCAGTGTCGTCTGTAGAGGCGATTTCTGTATCAGCGTCTGTAGAGGCGATTTCTGCATCAGTGTCGTCTGTAGAGGCGATTTCTGTATCAGCGTCTGTAGAGGCGATTTCTGTATCAGCGTCTGTAGAGCGTCATCTGCAGAGGCGATTTCTGCATCAGCTGCTATCTGTAGTGCGATTTCTGCATCAGCTTACGATTTCTGCATCAGTGTCTGTAGAGGCGATTTCTGCATCAGCCGTCTGTAGAGGCGATTTTTGTATCAGTTGCCTGTAGAGGCAATATTTATCAGCGTCTATAGAGGCGATATTTATCAGTCGTCTGTAGAGGTGATTTCTGTATCAGCGTCTGTAGAGGCGTATTTCTTCATCAGTCTGTAGAGGCGATTTCTGCATCAGCGTCTGTAGAGGCGATTTCTGTATCAGTGTCGTCTGTGAGGTGATATTTATCAGTGTCTATGCAGAGGTGATATTTATCAGAGTCGTCTGTAGAGGCGATTTCTGCATCAGCGTCTGTAGAGGCGATATTTATCAGTGTCGTCTGTAGAGGCGATTTCTGTATCGTCGTCTATAGAGGCGATTACTGTATCATCGTCTGTAGAGGCGATTTCTGCATCAGAGTCGTCTGTAGTGGTGATTTCTGCATCAGAGTCGTCTGTAGTGGCGATTTCTGTATCAGCGTCTGTAAAGGTGATATTTATCAGCGTCATCTGTAGAGGCGATTTCTGTATCGTCGTCTATAGAGGCGATTACTGTATCATCGTCTGTAGAGGCGATTTCTGCATCAGAGTCGTCTGTAGTGGCGATTTCTGCATCAGAGTCGTCTGTAGTGGCGATTTCTGCATCAGTGTCGTCTGTAGAGGCGATTTCTGCATCAGTGTCGTCTGTAGAGGCGATTTCTGCATCAGCGTCTGTAGAGGCGATTTCTGCATCAGTGTCGTCTGTAGAGGCGATTTCTGCATCAGCGTCTGTAGAGGCGATTTCTGTATCAGCCTCTGTAGAGGCGATTTTCCATCAGCTGCCGTCTGTAGAGGCGCGATACTGCATCAGTGTCGCCTGTAGAGGCGATTTCTGCATCAGTGTCGTCTGTAGAGGCAATTTTGCATCAGAGTCGTCTGTAGAGGCGATATTTATCAGTGTCAGCCCAGAGGCAATTTCTGGGCATCAGAGTCACCTGTAGAGGCTATATTTATCAGTGTCGTCTGTAGAGGCGATTTCTGCATCAGCGTCTGTAGAGGCGATTACTGCATCAGAGCTGCCTGTAGAGGCGATTTCTGCATAAGTGTCTATAGAGGTGATATTTATCTTGTCTCTATAGATATTTATCAGTGTCTATAGAGGTGATATTTCTTATCAGTGTCTGTAGAGGTGATATTTATCAGTGTCTGTAGAGTGCTTGTATATTTATCAGTGTCGTCTGTAGAGGTGATATTTATCAGTGTCGTTTGTAGAGGTGATATTTATCAGTGTCTATAGAGGTGATATTTATCATCGTCTGTAGAGGCGATTTCCTGTATCAGCTCTGTAGAGGCGATTTCTGCATCAGAGTCATCTGTAGAGGCGATTTCTGCATCAGTGTCATCTGTAGAGGCGATTTCTGCATCAGCTGCCATGTAGAGGCGATTTCTGCATCAGCGCATCTGTAGAGGCGATTTCTTCATCAGAGTCGTCTGTAGAGGTGATATTTATCAGTGTCTATAGAGGTGATATTTATCATCGTAGAGGCGATTTCTGTATCAGCGTCTGTAGAGGCGATTTCTTCATCAGCGCCATCTGTAGAGGCGATTTCTGCATCAGCCTGTAGAGGCGATTTCTGTATCAGTGTCGTCTGTAGAGGTGATATTTATCAGTGTCTATAGAGGTGATATTTATCAGTGTCGTCTGTAGAGGCAATTTCTGCATCAGCACCAGAGGCGATTTCTGTATCATGTCTGTAGAGGCGATTTCTGCATCAGCGTCTCTGTAGAGGCTGATTTTTGTATATAGAGGCAATTTCTGTATCAGCGTCTGTAGAGGCGATTTCTGCATCAGTGTCTGTAGAGGTGATTTCCTCATCGTGTAGAGGCGATTTCTGTATCAGCGTCTGTAGAGGCGATTTCTGTATCAGCTATCTGTAGAGGCGTCTAGTCTGTAGAGCGATTTCTGCATCAGCGTCTGTAGTGGTGATTTCTGTATCAGAGTGCCTGTAGAGGCGATTTCTGTATCAGCGTCTGTAGAGGCGATATTTATCAGCGTCATCTGTAGAGGCGATTTTTGTATCGGGCCGTCATAGAGGCGATTACTGTATCATCGTCTGTAGAGGCGATTTCGTACTCAGAGTCGTCTCTGTAGTGGCGATTTCTGCATCAGAGTCGTCTGTAGTGGCGATTTCTGCAACAGTCGCCCAGAGGCGATTTCTGCATCAGTGTCGTCTGTAGAGGCGATTTCTGCATCAGCGTCTGTAGAGGCGATTTCTGCATCAGCGTCTGTAGAGGCGATTTCTGTATCAGCAGCGTCTGTAGAGGCGATTTCTGTATCAGCGTCGTCTGTAGAGGCGATTTCTTCATCAGTGTCATCTGTAGAGGCGATTACTGCATCAGTGTCGTCTGTAGAGGCGATTTCTGCATCGTCGTCGTCTGTAGAGGCGATTTCTGTATCATCGTCGTCTGTAGAGGCGATTTCTGCATCAGTGTCGTCTGTAGAGGCAATTTCTGCATCAGAGTCGTCTGTAGAGGCTATATTTATCAGTGTCGTCTGTAGAGGCGATTTCTGCATCAGAGTCGTCTGTAGAGGTGATATTTATCAGTGTCGTCTGTAGAGGCGATTTCTGCATCAGCGTCTGTAGAGGCGATTACTGCATCAGAGTCGTCTGTAGAGGCGATTTCTGCATAAGTGTCTATAGAGGTGATATTTATCTTTGTCTATAGAGGTGATATTTATCAGTGTCTATAGAGGTGATATTTATCAGTGTCTGTAGAGGTGATATTTATCAGTGTCTGTAGAGGCGATATTTATCAGTGTCGTCTGTAGAGGTGATATTTATCAGTGTCGTCTGTAGAGGTGATATTTATCAGTGTCTATAGAGGTGATATTTATCATCGTCTGTAGAGGCGATTTCTGTATCAGCGTCTGTAGAGGCGATTTCTGCATCAGCGTCATCTGTAGAGGCGATTTCTGCATCAGCGTCATCTGTAGAGGCGATTTCTGCATCAGCGTCATCTGTAGAGGCGATTTCTGCATCAGCGTCATCTGTAGAGGCGATTTCTTCATCAGCGTCGTCTGTAGAGGTGATATTTATCAGTGTCTATAGAGGTGATATTTATCATCGTCTGTAGAGGCGATTTCTGTATCAGCGTCTGTAGAGGCGATTTCTTCATCAGCGTCATCTGTAGAGGCGATTTCTGCATCAGCGTCTGTAGAGGCGATTTCTGCATCAGTGTCGTCTGTAGAGGTGATATTTATCAGTGTCTATAGAGGTGATATTTATCAGTGTCGTCTGTAGAGGCAATTTCTGCATCAGCGTCTGTAGAGGCGATTTCTGCATCAGTGTCTGTAGAGGCGATTTCTGCATCAGCGTCTGTAGAGGCGATTTTTGTATCAGCGTCTGTAGAGGCAATTTCTGCATCAGCGTCTGTAGAGGCGATTTCTGCATCAGTGTCTGTAGAGGTGATTTCTGTATCATCGTCTGTAGAGGCGATTTCTGTATCATCGTCTGTAGAGGCGATTTCTGCATCAGCGTCTGTAGAGGCGATTTCTGTATCAGCGTCTGTAGAGGCGATTTCTGTATCAGCGTCTGTAGAGGCGATTTCTGTATCAGCGTCATCTGTAGAGGCGATTTCTGTATCAGCGTCTGTAGAGGCGATTTCTGCATCAGCGTCTGTAGAGGCGATTTCTGCATCAGCGTCTGTAGAGGCGATTACTGCATCAGAGTCGTCTGTAGAGCGATTTCTGCATAAGTGTCTATAGAGGTGATATTTATCTTTGTCTATAGAGGTGATATTTATCAGTGTCTATAGAGGTCTCCTGTTTATCTCCACTAGTCCTGACCCAGACAGTGTCTCTGTCTCTCTCCTGTTTATCTCCACTAGTCCTGACCCAGACAGTGTCTCTGTCTCCTGTTTATCTCTACTAGTCCTGACCCAGACAGTGTCTCTCTCTCTCCTGTTTATCTCCAATAGTCCTGACCCAGACAGTGTCTCTGTCTCCTGTTTATCTCCACTAGTCCTGACCCAGACAGTGGGTGTGTCTCCTGTTTATCTCCACTAGTCCTGACCCAGACAGTGGGTGTGTCTCCTGTTTATCTCCACTAGTCCTGACCCAGACAGTGGGTGTGTCTCCTGTTTATCTCCACTAGTCCTGACCCAGACAGTGTCTCTCTCTCTCCTGTTTATCTCCACTAGTCCTGACCCAGACAGTGTCTCTCTCTCCTGTTTATCTCCACTAGTCCTGACCCAGACAGTGTTCTCTCTCTCCTGTTTATCTCCACTAGTCCTTGGACCCAGACAGTGTCTCTCTTCTCTCCTGTTTTATCTCCACTTTAGTCCTGACCCAGACAGTGTCTCTGTCTCTCTCCTGTTTTATCTCCAGTAGTCCTGACCCAGACAGTGGGTGTGTCTCCTGTTTATCTCCACTAGTCCCTGACCCAGACAGTGGGTGTGTCCTGTTTATCTCCAGTAGTCCTGACCCAGACAGTGTCTCTGTCTCCTGTTTTATCTCAGTAGTCCTGACCCAGACAGTGTCTCTCTCTCCTGTTTATCTCCACTAGTCCTGACCCAGACAGTGGGTGTGTCTCCTGTTTATCCCCACTAGTCCTGACCCAGACAGTGGGTGTGTCTCCTGTTTATCTCCACTAGTCCTGACCAGACAGTGTCTC
>NW_027039883.1:105000-107500 GCF_034236695.1 Oncorhynchus nerka | reverse complement strand
GGCGATTTCTGTATCAGCGTCTGTAGAGGCGATTTCTGTATCAGCGTCATCTGTAGAGGCGATTTCTGTATCAGCGTCGTCTGTAGCGTCTGTAGCGATTTCTTCATCAGTGTCATCTGTAGTCTGTAGGCGATTTCTGCATAAGTGTCTATAGAGGTGATATTTATCTGTCTATAGAGGTGATATGTCTGCTATAGAGGTGATATTTATCAGCGTCGTCTATAAATTGATATTTATCGAAGTCTATAGAGGTGATTCTGTCTATAGAGGTGATATTTATCAGTATGCGTCTGTAGAGGTGATTTTATCAGTGCTATAGAGGTGATATGTATCAGTGTCTATAGAGGTGATATTTCTGTCTATCAGGTGATATTTATCAGTGTCGTCTGTAGAGGTGATATTTATCAGTGTCTATAGAGGTGATATGTATCAGTGTCTATAAGTGATATTTATCAGTGTCTATAGAGTGATATTTATCAGTGTCTATGAGGTGATATTTATCAGTGTCGTCTGTAGAGGTGATGACTGCATCAGTGTCTGTAGAGGTGATATTTATCAGTGTCTGTAGAGGTGATATTTATCAGTGTCTGTAGAGGCGATATTTATCAGTGTCTGTAGAGGTGATATTTATAGAGGTGATATTTATCAGTGTGTCTGTAGAGGTGATATTTATCAGTGTCTATAGAGGTGATATTTATCAGTGTCTGTAGAGGTGATTTCTTCATCAGCGTGTCTGTAGACGCGTATTTATCAGTGTCGTCTGTAGAGGTGATATTTATCAGTGTCGTCTGTAGAGGCGATTTCTGCATCAGCGTCTTATTTCTTCATCAGTGTCTATAGCGTCTGTGATTTCTTCATCAGCGTCTGTAGAGCGATTTCTGTATCAGCTGTCTGTAGGCGATTTCTGCATCAGCGTCATCTGTAGAGCGATTTCTGCATCAGCGTCATCTGTCAGCGTCTGTAGCGATTTCTGCATCAGCGTCATCTGCATAGCGTCTGTAGCGATTTCTGCATCAGCGTCTGTATTTCTGTAGAGTCGCGATTTCTGCATCAGCGTCATCTGTAGGCGATTTCTTCATCAGCGTCGTCTGTAGAGGTGATATTTATCAGTGTCTATAGAGGTGATATTTATCATCGTCTGTAGAGGCGATTTCTGCATCAGCGTCTGTAGAGGCGATTTCTTCATCAGCGTCATCTGTAGGGCGATTTCTGCATCAGAGTCGTCTGTAGAAGCGATTTCTGCATCAGTGTCGTCTGTAGCGATTACTGGTGATATTTATCAGTGTCTATAGAGTCGTGATATTTATCAGTGTAAGATTTCTGTAGAGCGCAATTTCTGCATCAGCGTCTGTAGGCGATTTCTGCATCAGTGTCTGTAGGCGATTTCTGCATCAGCGTCTGTAGAGGCGATTTTTGTATCAGCGTCTGTAGAGGCAATTTCTGCATCAGCGTCTGTAGAGCGATTTCTGCATCAGTGTCTGTAGAGGTGATTTCTGTATCATCTGTCTGTAGAAATGCGATTTCTGTATCATCGTCTGTAGAGGCGATTTCTGCATCAGCGTCTGTAGAGGCGATTTCTGTATCATCGTCTGTAGAGGCGATTTCTGCATCAGAGTCGTCTGTAGTGGTGATTTCTGCATCAGAGTCGTCTGTAGTGGCGATTTCTGTATCAGCGTCTGTAAAGGTGATATTTATCAGCGTCATCTGTAGAGGCGATTTCTGTATCAGCGTCTATAGAGGCGATTACTGTATCATCGTCTGTAGAGGCGATTTCTGCATCAGAGTCGTCTGTAGTGGCGATTTCTGCATCAGAGTCGTCTGTAGTGGCGATTTCTGCATCAGTGTCGTCTGTAGAGGCGATTTCTGCATCAGTGTCTGTCTGTTTATCAGCGTCTATTTCTGCATCAGCGTCTGTAGAGGCGATTTCTGCATCAGTGTATCGTCTGTAGAGGCGATTTCTGCATCAGCGTCTGTAGAGGCGATTTCTGTATCAGCAGCGTCTGTAGAGGCGATTTCTGCATCAGCGTCATCTGTAGAGGCGATTTCTTCATCAGTGTCATCTGTAGAGCGATTACTGCATCAGTGTCGTCTGTAGAGGCGATTTCTGCATCGTCATCGTCTGTAGAGGCGATTTCTGTATCATCGTCGTCTGTAGTGGCGATTTCTGCATCAGTGTCGCGTCTGTAGAGGCAATTTCTGCATCAGAGTCTGTATCTGTAGAGGCTATATCAGTTATGTAGAGGCGATTTCTGCATCAGGAGTCGTCTGTAGAGGTGATATTTATCAGTGTCGTCTGTAGAGCATCAGCGATGCGTCTCTGTAGAGGCGATTTCTGGATCAGAGTCGTCTGTAGAGGCGATTTCTGCATAAGTGTCTATAGAGGTGATATTTATCTTTGTCTATAGAGGTGATATTTATCAGTGTCTATAGAGGTGATATTTATCAGTGTCTGTAGAGGTGATATTTATCAGTGTCTGTAGAGGCGATATTTATCAGTGTC
>NW_027039883.1:7500-90000 GCF_034236695.1 Oncorhynchus nerka | reverse complement strand
TCTCCCCTCTCTCCTCTCTCTCTCTCCTTCCCTCTCTCTCTCCTCTCTCTCTCTTTTTCTCTCTCTCTCTCCCCTCTCTCTCTCTTTCTCTCCTCTCTCTCTTTCTCTCCTCTCTCTCTCCTCTCTCTCTCCTCTCTCTCTCTCTCTCCTCTCTCTCTCCTTTTCTCTCCTCTCTCTCTCCTTTTCTCTCCTCTCTCTCTCCTCTCTCTCTCCTCTCTCTCTCTCCTTCTCTGTCTGATCTCACGTGAAACAGAAAGAGGAGCTGCTGGGGTTGGATTTCCAGGATGTTCTCCTGGGGAGTGATTGGAGAGCAGCTCTCTCTCTCTGCCCCTCTTTCTCTCTCTGCCCCTCTTTCTCTCTCTGCCCTTCTTTCTCTCTCTGCCCTTCTTTCTCTCTCTGCCCTTCTCTCTCTCTCTTCTTCTCTCTCTCTGCCCTCTTTCTCTCTCTGCCCCTCTTTCTCTCTCTGGGTCTTTCCCTCTTTCTCTCTCTCTGCCCCTCTCTCTCTCTCTGCCCCTCTTTCTCTCTCTGCCCCTCTTTCTCTCTCTCTGCCCCTCTTTCTCTCTCTCTCTGCCCCTCTTTCTCTCTCTGCCCCTCTTTCTCTCTCTGCCCTCTTTCTCTCTCTGCCCTTACTCTCTCTCTGCTTCCTCTCTCTGCCCTTCCTCTCTCTGCCCCTCTTTCTCTCTGCCTCCTCTCTATTCCCCTTCTTTCTCTCTCTGCCCTTCTTTCTCTCTCTGCCCTTCTTTCTCTCTCTGCCCTTCCTCTCTCTCTGCCCTTCTTTCTCTCTCTGCCCCTCTTTCTCTCTCTGCCCCTCTTTCTCTCTCTGTCCCTCTTTCTCTCTCTCTGCCCCTCTTTCTCTCTCTGCCCCTCTTTCTCTCTCTGCCCCTCTTTCTCTCTCTGCCCCTCTTTCTCTTTCTCTGCCCCTCTTTCTCTCTCTCTGCCCCTCTTTCTCTCTCTGCCCCTCTTTCTCTCTCTGCCCCTCTTTCTCTCTCTGCCCTTACTCTCTCTGCCCTTCCTCTCTCTCTGCCCTTCCTCTCTCTGCCCCTCTTTCTCTCTGCCTCCCTCTCTATTCCCCTACCCCCTCTTTCTCTCTCTGCCCTTCCTCTTTCTCTGCCCTTCCTCTCTCTGCCTCCCTCTCTATTCCCCCCACCCCCTCTCTTCCTCTCTCTGCCCTTCCTCTCTCTCTGCCCTTCCTCTCTCTCTGCCTCCCTCTCTTTTCCCCCCCCCCCCCTCTCTTCCTCTCTCTGCCCTTCCTCTCTCTCTGCCTCCCTCTCTATTCCCCCCACCCCTCTCTTTATCTCCCTCCCTCCCAGCTGTTTCAGCAGCATGTGCAGTCAACGATAAAGACCTGTTGTTTATAGTGAAAACAGGGGAAGGGAGGACTGGGTTGGGGATACAGAGTTAGAAAGACCACTCTGGCACGGCGATAGGAAAAGGTTGAGCCTGGCAACACACCTTTCTGGGTTATCAGGTGCTTTTCAACAATAGACTGATCCCAGACCACCTGAACCGAGGGTTAACAGGGGCTGTTAGGTGACCAAGCCTTTACAGGGAAGTCGGGGCCTGTATTCACACAATCTCACGGTAGGAATGGTGTTCTGGGATCAGTTTCAGTATTTTACATTATACTGATTTAGATTGTAAAGACAATGGGGGGGGGGGGGGTCTGACCTGAGATCAGCTGTATGAGAAGGTTTTCAACACTAGAAGCTCTGGGCGTCGACGGAACCTACCAGAAGTTATGGTCTATTTATCGCCTTACCACCTCACCCCATTTTGCACACACTCTATATAGACTTGTTGTCTAGTGTGTTATTGACTGTACGCTTGTTTATTCCATGTGTAACTCTGTGTTGTTGTTTATTCCATGTGTAACTCTGTGTTGTTGTTTATTCCATGTGTAACTCTGTGTTGTTGTTTATTCCATGTGTAACTCTGTGTTGTTGTTTTTATTCCATGGTAACAGTCTGTGTTGTTGTTTATTCCATGTGTAACTCTGTGTTGTTGTTTATTCCATGTGTAACTCTGTGTTGTTGTTTATTCCATGTGTAACTCTGTGTTGTTGTTTATTCCATGTGTAACTCTGTGTTGTTGTTTACACCATGTGTAACTCTGTGTTGTTGTTTATTCCATGTGTAACTCTGTGTTGTTGTTTATTCCATGTGTAACTCTGTGTTGTTGTTTACACCATGTGTAACTCTGTGTTGTTGTTTATTCCATGTGTAACTCTTCATCTTGGCCAGGTCACAGTTGTAAATGAGAACTTGTTGTCAACCGGTCTGCCTGGTTAAATACAGGTGGAAAAACAAGCTAATGAGATGTCATTCTGACTGCAACATTCTAACAATGTAATTTAATACATTTGTAACTCTGTGTTTTAAAAATTCCATGTATAACTCTGTGTTGTTGTTTATTCTTGGGTAATGTTAGATTGACTTATTTTTCCATTTTATAAGACTATATATAATTTTCATTAAGTTTATGTTTCTCCCTGTGGACAAATGTTGTTTAAACACAAACGCCCCCTCAATTCATCTTGTATCAGTGGTTATTGGTGGAGTTGATTATTATTATAATTTTTTACCTTTATTTAACTTGGAAAATCAGTTAAGAACAAGTTCTTATTTTCAATGACATTCTAGGAACAGTGGGTTAACTGGTCTAGGAACAGTGGGTTAACTGGTCTAGGAACAGTGGGTATATCTAGGAACAGTGGGTTAACTGGTCTAGGAACAGTCTTAGGTTAACTGGTCTAGGAACAGTGGGTTAACTGGTCTAGGAACAGTGGGTTAACTGGTCTAGGAACAGTGGGTTAACTGCCTGTTCAGGGGCAGAACGACAGATTTGTACCTTGTCAGCTCGGGAATTTGAACTTGCAACCTTCCAGTTATTATCCAACGCAACCTGCCACCTCAGTTATTAGTCTAACCACTAGGCTACCCTGCCACCTCTACACTCTAACCACTAGGCCACCCTGCCACCTCTACACTCTAACCACTAGGCCACCCTGCCACCTCTACACTCTAACCACTAGGCCACCCTGCCACCTCTACACTCTAACCACTAGGCCACCCTGCCACCTCTACACTCTAACCACTAGGCTACCTGCCACCTCTACACTCTAACCACTAGGCTACCTGCCACCTCCACCTAACTAGGCTACCCTCCACCTCTACCTCTAACCACTAGGCCACCCTGCCACCTCTACACTCTAACCACTAGGCCACCCTGCCACCTCTACACTCTAACCACTAGGCCACCCTGTTACTCTGAAACAGACAGGACACGCTAACAGTCCAACCCTCTAACCACTAGGCCACCCTGTTACTCTGAAAGAGACAGGACACGCTAACAGTCCAACCCTCTAACCACTAGGACACCCTGTTACTCTGAAACAGACAGGACACGCTAACAGTCCAACCCTCTAACCACTAGGCCACCCTGTTACTCTGAAACAGACAGGACACGCTAACAGTCCAACCCTCTAACCACTAGGCTACCCTGTTACTCTGAAACAGACAGGACACGCTAACAGTCCAACCCTCTAACCACTAGGCTACCCTGCCACCTCTACACTCTAACCACTAGGCCACCCTGCCACCTCTACACTCTAACCACTAGGCCACCCTGCCACCTCTACACTCTAACCACTAGGTCACCCTGTTACTCTGAAACAGACAGGACACGCTAACAGTCCAACCCTCTAACCACTAGGCTACCCTGCCACCTCTACACTCTAACCACTAGGCCACCCTGCCACCTCTACACTCTAACCACTAGGTCACCCTGTTACTCTGAAACAGACAGGACACGCTAACAGTCCAACCCTCTAACCACTAGGCTACCCTGCCACTTCTACACTCTAACCACTAGGCCACCCTGCCACCTCTACACTCTAACCACTAGGCTACCCTGCCACCTCTACACTCTAACCACTAGGCCACCCTGCCACCTCTACACTCTAACCACTAGGCCACCCTGCCACCTCTACACTCTAACCACTAGGCCACCCTGCCACCTCTACACTCTAACCACTAGGTCACCCTGTTACTCTGAAACAGACAGGACACGCTAACAGTCCAACCCTCTAACCACTAGGCTACCCTGCCACCTCTACACTCTAACCACTAGGCCACCCTGCCACCTCTACACTCTAACCACTAGGCTACCCTGCCACCTCTACACTCTAACCACTAGGCCACCCTGCCACCTCTACACTCTAACCACTAGGCCACCCTGTTACTCTGAAACAGACAGGACACGCTAACAGTCCAACCCTCTAACCACTAGGTCACCCTGTTACTCTGAAACAGACAGGACACGCTAACAGTCCAACCCTCTAACCACTAGGCCACCCTGCCACCTCTACACTCTAACCACTAGGTCACCCTGTTACTCTGAAACAGACAGGACACGCTAACAGTCCAACACTCTAACCACTAGGCTACCCTGCCACCTCTACACTCTAACCACTAGGCCACCCTGCCACCTCTACACTCTAACCACTAGGCCACCCTGTTACTCTGAAACAGACAGGACACGCTAACAGTCCAACCCTCTAACCACTAGGCCACCCTGTTACTCTGAAACAGACAGGACACGCTAACAGTCCAACCCTCTAACCACTAGGCTACCCTGCCACCTCTACACTCTAACCACTAGGCCACCCTGCCACCTCTACACTCTAACCACTAGGTCACCCTGTTACTCTGAAACAGACAGGACACGCTAACAGTCCAACCCTCTAACCACTAGGCTACCCTGCCACCTCTACACTCTAACCACTAGGCCACCCTGCCACCTCTACACTCTAACCACTAGGCCACCCTGCCACCTCTACACTCTAACCACTAGGTCACCCTGTTACTCTGAAACAGACAGGACACGCTAACAGTCCAACCCTCTAACCACTAGGCCACCCTGCCACCTCTACACTCTAACCACTAGGCCACCCTGCCACCTCTACACTCTAACCACTAGGCCACCCTGCCACCTCTACACTCTAACCACTAGGTCACCCTGTTACTCTGAAACAGACAGGACACGCTAACAGTCCAACCCTCTAACCACTAGGCTACCCTGCCACCTCTACACTCTAACCACTAGGTCACCCTGTTACTCTGAAACAGACAGGACACGCTAACAGTCCAACCCTCTAACCACTAGGCCTCCCTGCCACCTCTACACTCTAACCACTAGGCCACCCTGCCACCTCTACACTCTAACCACTAGGTCACCCTGTTACTCTGAAACAGACAGGACACGCTAACAGTCCAACCCTCTAACCACTAGGCCACCCTGCCACCTCTACACTCTAACCACTAGGTCACCCTGTTACTCTGAAACAGACAGGACACGCTAACAGTCCAACACTCTAACCACTAGGCTACCCTGCCACCTCTACACTCTAACCACTAGGCCACCCTGCCACCTCTACACTCTAACCACTAGGTCACCCTGTTACTCTGAAACAGACAGGACACGCTAACAGTCCAACCCTCTAACCACTAGGCCACCCTGCCACCTCTACACTCTAACCACTAGGCCACCCTGCCACCTCTACACTCTAACCACTAGGCTACCCTGCCACCTCTACACTCTAACCACTAGGCTACCTGCCACCTCTACACTCTAACCACTAGGCTACCCTGCCACCTCTACACTCTAACCACCAGGCCACCCTGTTACTCTGAAAGAGACAGGACACGCTAACAGTCCAACCCTCTAACCACTAGGTCACCCTGTTACTCTGAAACAGACAGGACACGCTAACAGTCCAACCCTCTAACCACTAGGCTACCCTGCCACCTCTACACTCTAACCACTAGGTCACCCTGTTACTCTGAAACAGACAGGACACGCTAACAGTCCAACCTCTAACCACTAGGCCTCCCTGCCACCTCTACACTCTAACCACTAGGCCACCCTGCCACCTCTACACTCTAACCACTAGGTCACCCTGTTACTCTGAAACAGACAGGACACGCTAACAGTTCAACCCTCTAACCACTAGGCCACCCTGCCACCTCTACACTCTAACCACTAGGTCACCCTGTTACTCTGAAACAGACAGGACACGCTAACAGTCCAACCCTCTAACCACTAGGTCACCCTGTTACTCTGAAACAGACAGGACACGCTAACAGTCCAACCCTCTAACCACTAGGCTACCCTGCCACCTCTACACTCTAACCACTAGGTCACCCTGCCACCTCTACACTCTAACCACTAGGTCAACCTGTTACTCTGAAACAGACAGGACACGCTAACAGTCCAACCCTCTAACCACTAGGCTACCCTGCCACCTCTACACTCTAACCACTAGGTCACCCTGCCACCTCTACACTCTAACCACTAGGCCACCCTGCCACCTCTACACTCTAACCACTAGGCCACCCTGTTACTCTGAAACAGACAGGACACGCTAACAGTCCAACCCTCTAACCACTAGGTCACCCTGTTACTCTGAAAGAGACAGGACACGCTAACAGTCCAACCCTCTAACCACTAGGTCACCCTGTTACTCTGAAACAGACAGGACACGCTAACAGTCCAACCCTCTAACCACTAGGCCACCCTGCCACCTCTACACTCTAACCACTAGGCCACCCTGCCACCTCTACACTCTAACCACTAGGTCACCCTGCCACCTCTACACTCTAACCACTAGGCCACCCTGCCACCTCTACACTCTAACCACTAGGTCACCCTGTTACTCTGAAACAGACAGGACACGCTAACAGTCCAACCCTCTAACCACTAGGTCACCCTGTTACTCTGAAACAGACAGGACACGCTAACAGTCCAACCCTCTAACCACTAGGCCACCCTGTTACTCTGAAACAGACAGGACACGCTAACAGTCCAACCCTCTAACCACTAGGCCACCCTGCCACCTCTACACTCTAACCACTAGGTCACCCTGCCACCTCTACACTCTAACCACTAGGCTACCCTGCCACCTCTACACTCTAACCACTAGGCTACCCTGCCACCTCTACACTCTAACCACTAGGTCACCCTGTTACTCTGAAACAGACAGGACACGCTAACAGTCCAACCCTCTAACCACTAGGCCACCCTGTTACTCTGAAACAGACAGGACACGCTAACAGTCCAACCCTCTAACCACTAGGCCACCCTGCCACCTCTACACTCTAACCACTAGGTCACCCTGCCACCTCTACACTCTAACCACTAGGCTACCCTGCCACCTCTACACTCTAACCACTAGGCTACCCTGCCACCTCTACACTCTAACCACTAGGTCACCCTGTTACTCTGAAACAGACAGGACACGCTAACAGTCCAACCCTCTAACCACTAGGCCACCCTGTTACTCTGAAACAGACAGGACACGCCAACCCTCTAACCACTAGGCCACCCTGCCACCTCTACACTCTAACCACTAGGTCACCCTGCCACCTCTACACTCTAACCACTAGGCTACCCTGCCACCTCTACACTCTAACCACTAGGCTACCCTGCCACCTCTACACTCTAACCACTAGGCTACCCTGTTACTCTGAAACAGACAGGACACGCTAACAGTCCAACCCTCTAACCACTAGGCCACCCTGTTACTCTGAAACAGACAGGACACACTAACAGTCCAACCCTCTAACCACTAGGCCACCCTGCCACCTCTACACTCTAACCACTAGGCCACCCTGCCACCTCTACACTCTAACCACTAGGTCACCCTGTTACTCTGAAACAGACAGGACACTAACAGTCCAACCCTCTAACCACTAGGCTACCCTGCCACCTCTACACTCTAACCACTAGGCTACCCTGCCACCTCTACACTCTAACCACTAGGTCACCCTGCCACCTCTACACTCTAACCACTAGGCTACCCTGCCACCTCTACACTCTAACCACTAGGCTACCCTGCCACCTCTACACTCTAACCACTAGGCTACCCTGCCACCTCCACACTCTAACCACTAGGTCACCCTGTTACTCTGAAACAGACAGGACACGCTAACAGTCCAACCCTCTAACCACTAGGCCACCCTGTTACTCTGAAACAGACAGGACACGCTAACAGTCCAACCCTCTAACCACTAGGCCACCCTGCCACCTCTACACTCTAACCACTAGGCCACCCTGCCACCTCTACACTCTAACCACTAGGCTACCCTGCCACCTCTACACTCTAACCACTAGGCCACCCTGCCACCTCTACACTCTAACCACTAGGTCACCCTGCCACCTCTACACTCTAACCACTAGGCTACCCTGCCACCTCTACACTCTAACCACTAGGCTACCCTGCCACCTCTACACTCTAACCACTAGGCTACCTGTTACTCTGAAACAGACAGGACACGCTAACAGTCCAACCCTCTAACCACTAGGCCACCCTGTTACTCTGAAACAGACAGGACACGCTAACAGTCCAACCCTCTAACCACTAGGCCACCCTGCCACCTCTACACTCTAACCACTAGGTCACCCTGCCACCTCTACACTCTAACCACTAGGCTACCCTGCCACCTCTACACTCTAACCACTAGGATACCCTGCCACCTCTACACTCTAACCACTAGGCTACCCTGCCACCTCTACACTCTAACCACTAGGCTACCCTGCCACCTCTACACTCTAACCACTAGGATACCCTGCCACCTCTACACTCTAACCACTAGGCCACCCTGCCACCTCTACACTCTAACCACTAGGTCACCCTGCCACCTCTACACTCTAACCACTAGGCTACCCTGCCACCTCTACACTCTAACCACTAGGCTACCCTGCCACCTCTACACTCTAACCACTAGGCTACCCTGTTACTCTGAAACAGACAGGACACGCTAACAGTCCAACCCTCTAACCACTAGGCCACCCTGTTACTCTGAAACAGACAGGACACGCTAACAGTCCAACCCTCTAACCACTAGGCCACCCTGCCACCTCTACACTCTAACCACTAGGTCACCCTGCCACCTCTACACTCTAACCACTAGGCTACCCTGCCACCTCTACACTCTAACCACTAGGATACCCTGCCACCTCTACACTCTAACCACTAGGCTACCCTGCCACCTCTACACTCTAACCACTAGGCTACCCTGCCACCTCTACACTCTAACCACTAGGATACCCTGCCACCTCTACACTCTAACCACTAGGCTACCCTGCCACCTCTACACTCTAACCACTAGGCTACCCTGCCACCTCTACACTCTAACCACTAGGATACCCTGCCACCTCTACACTCTAACCACTAGGCTACCCTGCCACCTCTACACTCTAACCACTAGGCTACCCTGCCACCTCTACACTCTAACCACTAGGATACCCTGCCACCTCTACACTCTAACCACTAGGCTACCCTGCCACCTCTACACTCTAACCACTAGGCCACCCTGTTACTCTGAAACAGACAGGACACGCTAACAGTCCAACCCTCTAACCACTAGGCTACCCTGCCACCTCTACACTCTAACCACTAGGCTACCCTGCCACCTCTACACTCTAACCACCAGGCCACCCTGTTACTCTGAAACAGACAGGACACGCTAACAGTCCAACCCTCTAACCACTAGGCTACCCTGCCACCTCTACACTCTAACCACTATGTCACCCTGCCACCTCTACACTCTAACCACTAGGCTACCCTGCCACCTCTACACTCTAACCACTAGGATACCCTGCCACCTCTACACTCTAACCACTAGGCTAACAGACACTCGGTCAGATGATGACATCAGCAGCCTTAAACATCATTATAAATAGGTCATCTCAGCACCAGGACAATAAAGGCATTAGAATAGTATAAGGGGTCGGTGTGACGACAGTAAAACTAGTCGGTTCTTTTCATTTTGTGCTTTTGTGAGTCTCAATGGACGACACACAATGGATTGGATTTCATTTAGCTGTTCTCCTTTGTCAAGAACATTTTTCGTAAACAGTCCTTTAAATTGTCCTCATCTTTCTATAGCAATACATCCCCTTTGAGATGAACCCTGACCTCACTAAGCAGACAAGGCCGCAAACACTTAAATAGGTTACATCCTGAAACTTTTCCACTTAGTAATTACACACTCGTATCTATAACTTAATAACAGCATCAGGCATGTTTTACTGTGGACGTTTAAGGTTATTCATATTGCAAATGGCCTTTCAGAATATTTCATTCATCCGTATGGAACGACCCCTGAATGACCCCTGTGTTAGTTGCTCAGTGAAAATGTTTGGTTTCGCCTCTCCATCCTCTCCAGCCTCTCCATCCTCTCCAGCCTCTCCATCCTCTCCAGCCTCTCCATCCTCTCCATCCTCTCCATCCTCCCCAGCCTCTCCAGCCTCTCCAGCCTCTCCAGCCTCTCCATCCTCTCCAGCCTCTCCATCCTCTCCATCCTCTCCAGCCTCTCCATCCTCCCCAGCCTCTCCATCCTCTCCAGCCTCTCCATCCTCTCCATCCTCTCCAGCCTCTCCATCCTCCCCAGCCTCTCCATCCTCTCCAGCCTCTCCAGCCTCTCCATCCTCTCCATCCTCCCCAGCCTCTCCATCCTCCCCAGCCTCTCCAGCCTCTCCATCCTCTCCAGCCTCTCCATCCTCTCCAGCCTCTCCATCCTCTCCAGCCTCTCCATCCTCTCCATCCTCTCATCCTCTCCATCCTCTCATCCTCTCCATCCTCCCCAGCCTCCTCTCATCCTCTCCACCCTCCTCTCCATCCTCTCCATCCTCTCATCCTCTCCACCCTCCTCTCCATCCTCTCTGCCACCTCTACACTCTAACCACTAGGCTACCCTGCCACCTCTACACTCTAACCACTAGGCTACCTGCCACCTCTACACTCTAACCACTAGGCTACCCTGCCACCTCTACACTCTAACCACCAGGCCACCCTGTTACTCTGAAAGAGACAGGACACGCTAACAGTCCAACCCTCTAACCACTAGGTCACCCTGTTACTCTGAAACAGACAGGACACGCTAACAGTCCAACCCTCTAACCACTAGGCTACCCTGCCACCTCTACACTCTAACCACTAGGTCACCCTGTTACTCTGAAACAGACAGGACACGCTAACAGTCCAACCCTCTAACCACTAGGCCTCCCTGCCACCTCTACACTCTAACCACTAGGCCACCCTGCCACCTCTACACTCTAACCACTAGGTCACCCTGTTACTCTGAAACAGACAGGACACGCTAACAGTCCAACCCTCTAACCACTAGGCCACCCTGCCACCTCTACACTCTAACCACTAGGTCACCCTGTTACTCTGAAACAGACAGGACACGCTAACAGTCCAACCCTCTAACCACTAGGTCACCCTGTTACTCTGAAACAGACAGGACACGCTAACAGTCCAACCCTCTAACCACTAGGCTACCCTGCCACCTCTACACTCTAACCACTAGGTCACCCTGCCACCTCTACACTCTAACCACTAGGTCAACCTGTTACTCTGAAACAGACAGGACACGCTAACAGTCCAACCCTCTAACCACTAGGCTACCCTGCCACCTCTACACTCTAACCACTAGGTCACCCTGCCACCTCTACACTCTAACCACTAGGCCACCCTGCCACCTCTACACTCTAACCACTAGGCCACCCTGTTACTCTGAAACAGACAGGACACGCTAACAGTCCAACCCTCTAACCACTAGGTCACCCTGTTACTCTGAAAGAGACAGGACACGCTAACAGTCCAACCCTCTAACCACTAGGTCACCCTGTTACTCTGAAACAGACAGGACACGCTAACAGTCCAACCCTCTAACCACTAGGCCACCCTGCCACCTCTACACTCTAACCACTAGGCCACCCTGCCACCTCTACACTCTAACCACTAGGTCACCCTGCCACCTCTACACTCTAACCACTAGGCCACCCTGCCACCTCTACACTCTAACCACTAGGTCACCCTGTTACTCTGAAACAGACAGGACACGCTAACAGTCCAACCCTCTAACCACTAGGTCACCCTGTTACTCTGAAACAGACAGGACACGCTAACAGTCCAACCCTCTAACCACTAGGCCACCCTGTTACTCTGAAACAGACAGGACACGCTAACAGTCCAACCCTCTAACCACTAGGCCACCCTGCCACCTCTACACTCTAACCACTAGGTCACCCTGCCACCTCTACACTCTAACCACTAGGCTACCCTGCCACCTCTACACTCTAACCACTAGGCTACCCTGCCACCTCTACACTCTAACCACTAGGTCACCCTGTTACTCTGAAACAGACAGGACACGCTAACAGTCCAACCCTCTAACCACTAGGTCACCCTGTTACTCTGAAACAGACAGGACACGCTAACAGTCCAACCCTCTAACCACTAGGTCACCCTGCCACCTCTACACTCTAACCACTAGGCTACCCTGCCACCTCTACACTCTAACCACTAGGCTACCCTGCCACCTCTACACTCTAACCACTAGGTCACCCTGTTACTCTGAAACAGACAGGACACGCTAACAGTCCAACCCTCTAACCACTAGGCCACCCTGCCACCTCTACACTCTAACCACTAGGTCACCCTGCCACCTCTACACTCTAACCACTAGGCTACCCTGCCACCTCTACACTCTAACCACTAGGCTACCCTGCCACCTCTACACTCTAACCACTAGGCTACCCTGTTACTCTGAAACAGACAGGACACGCTAACAGTCCAACCCTCTAACCACTAGGCCACCCTGTTACTCTGAAACAGACAGGACACACTAACAGTCCAACCCTCTAACCACTAGGCCACCCTGCCACCTCTACACTCTAACCACTAGGCCACCCTGCCACCTCTACACTCTAACCACTAGGTCACCCTGTTACTCTGAAACAGACAGGACACGCTAACAGTCCAACCCTCTAACCACTAGGCTACCCTGCCACCTCTACACTCTAACCACTAGGCTACCCTGCCACCTCTACACTCTAACCACTAGGTCACCCTGCCACCTCTACACTCTAACCACTAGGCTACCCTGCCACCTCTACACTCTAACCACTAGGCTACCCTGCCACCTCTACACTCTAACCACTAGGCTACCCTGCCACCTCCACACTCTAACCACTAGGTCACCCTGTTACTCTGAAACAGACAGGACACGCTAACAGTCCAACCCTCTAACCACTAGGCCACCCTGTTACTCTGAAACAGACAGGACACGCTAACAGTCCAACCCTCTAACCACTAGGCCACCCTGCCACCTCTACACTCTAACCACTAGGCCACCCTGCCACCTCTACACTCTAACCACTAGGCTACCCTGCCACCTCTACACTCTAACCACTAGGCCACCCTGCCACCTCTACACTCTAACCACTAGGTCACCCTGCCACCTCTACACTCTAACCACTAGGCTACCCTGCCACCTCTACACTCTAACCACTAGGCTACCCTGCCACCTCTACACTCTAACCACTAGGCTACCCTGTTACTCTGAAACAGACAGGACACGCTAACAGTCCAACCCTCTAACCACTAGGCCACCCTGTTACTCTGAAACAGACAGGACACGCTAACAGTCCAACCCTCTAACCACTAGGCCACCCTGCCACCTCTACACTCTAACCACTAGGTCACCCTGCCACCTCTACACTCTAACCACTAGGCTACCCTGCCACCTCTACACTCTAACCACTAGGATACCCTGCCACCTCTACACTCTAACCACTAGGCTACCCTGCCACCTCTACACTCTAACCACTAGGCTACCCTGCCACCTCTACACTCTAACCACTAGGATACCCTGCCACCTCTACACTCTAACCACTAGGCTAACAGACACTCGGTCAGATGATGACATCAGCAGCCTTAAACATCATTATAAATAGGTCATCTCAGCACCAGGACAATAAAGGCATTAGAATAGTATAAGGGGTCGGTGTGACGACAGTAAAACTAGTCGGTTCTTTTCATTTTGTGCTTTTGTGAGTCTCAATGGACGACACACAATGGATTGGATTTCATTTAGCTGTTCTCCTTTGTCAAGAACATTTTTCGTAAACAGTCCTTTAAATTGTCCTCATCTTTCTATAGCAATACATCCCCTTTGAGATGAACCCTGACCTCACTAAGCAGACAAGGCCGCAAACACTTAAATAGGTTACATCCTGAAACTTTTCCACTTAGTAATTACACACTCGTATCTATAACTTAATAACAGCATCAGGCATGTTTTACTGTGGACGTTTAAGGTTATTCATATTGCAAATGGCCTTTCAGAATATTTCATTCATCCGTATGGAACGACCCCTGAATGACCCCTGTGTTAGTTGCTCAGTGAAAATGTTTGGTTTCGCCTCTCCATCCTCTCCAGCCTCTCCATCCTCTCCATCCTCCCCAGCCTCTCCATCCTCCCCAGCCTCTCCAGCCTCTCCAGCCTCTCCATCCTCTCCAGCCTCTCCAGCCTCTCCATCCTCTCCATCCTCCCCAGCCTCTCCATCCTCCCCAGCCTCTCCAGCCTCTCCATCCTCTCCAGCCTCTCCATCCTCTCCAGCCTCTCCAGCCTCTCCATCCTCTCCAGCCTCTCCATCCTCTCCAGCCTCTCCATCCTCTCATCCTCTCCATCCTCTCATCCTCTCCATCCTCTCATCCTCTCCACCCTCCTCTCCATCCTCTCCATCCTCTCCATCCTCTCATCCTCTCCACCCTCCTCTCCATCCTCTCCATCCTCTCCAGCCTCTCCATCCTCTCATCCTCTCCATCCTCTCCATCCTCTCATCCTCTCCATCCTCCCCAGCCTCCTCTCATCCTCTCCACCCTCCTCTCCATCCTCTCCATCTTCTCCATCCTCTCATCCTCTCCACCCTCCTCTCCATCCTCTCCATCCTCTCATCCCTCCTCTCCATCCTCTCCATCCTCTCATCCTCTCCACCCTCCTCTCCATCCTCTCCATCCTCTCCACCCTCCTCTCCATCCTCTCCAGCCTCTCCATCCTCTCCATCCTCTCCACCCTCCTCTCCAGCCTCTCCATCCTCTCCATCCTCTCCACCCTCCTCTCCAGCCTCTCCATCCTCTCCATCCTCCTCTCCATCCTCCTCTCCAGCCTCTCCATCCTCTCCATCCTCTCCATCCTCTCATCCTCTCCATCCTCCCCATCCTCTCCATCCTCTCCATCCTCTCATCCTCTCCATCCTCTCCATCCTCTCCATCCTCCCCATCCTCTCATCCTCTCCATCCTCCCCATCCTCTCCATCCTCTCATCCTCTCCATCCTCTCCATCCTCTCCAGCCTCTCCAGCCTCTCCATCCTCTCCAGCCTCTCCATCCTCTCCATCCTCTCCATCCTCTCATCCTCTCCATCCTCTCCAGCCTCTCCATCCTCTCATCCTCTCCATCCTCTCATCCTCTCCACCCTCCTCTCCATCCTCTCCATCCTCTCCATCCTCTCCATCCTCTCATCCTCTCCATCCTCCCCAGCCTCTCCATCCTCTCCATCCTCTCCAGCCTCTCCATCCTCTCCATCCTCTCCAGCCTCTCCATCCTCTCCATCCTCTCATCCTCTCCATCCTCTCCATCCTCCCCAGCCTCTCCATCCTCTCCATCCTCTCCAGCCTCTCCATCATCCCCAGCCTCTCATCCTCTCCACCCTCCTCTCCATCCTCTCCACCCTCCTCTCCATCCTCTCCAGCCTCTCCATCCTCTCATCCTCTCCACCCTCCTCTCATCCTCTCCACCCTCCTCTCCATCCTCTCCATCCTCCTCTCCATCCTCTCCAGCCTCTCCATCCTCTCATCCTCTCCACCCTCCTCTCCATCCTCTCCAGCCTCTCCAGCCGCTCCATCCTCCCCAGCCTCTCCATCCTCCCCATCCTCTCCAGCCTCTCCATCATCCCCAGCCTCTCATCCTCTCCACCCTCCTCTCCATCCTCTCCACCCTCCTCTCCATCCTCTCCAGCCTCTCCATCCTCTCCATCCTCTCATCCTCTCCATCCTCTCATCCTCTCCATCCTCTCATCCTCTCCACCCTCCTCTCCATCCTCTCCATCCTCTCCATCCTCTCCACCCTCCTCTCCAGCCTCTCCATCCTCTCCATCCTCCTCTCCATCCTCCTCTCCAGCCTCTCCATCCTCTCCATCCTCTCCATCCTCTCATCCTCTCCATCCTCCCCATCCTCTCCATCCTCTCCATCCTCTCATCCTCTCCATCCTCTCCATCCTCTCCATCCTCCCCATCCTCTCATCCTCTCCATCCTCCCCATCCTCTCCATCCTCTCATCCTCTCCATCCTCTCCATCCTCTCCAGCCTCTCCAGCCTCTCCATCCTCTCCAGCCTCTCCAGCCTCTCCATCCTCTCCATCCTCTCCATCCTCTCATCCTCTCCATCCTCTCCAGCCTCTCCATCCTCTCATCCTCTCCATCCTCTCATCCTCTCCACCCTCCTCTCCATCCTCTCCATCCTCTCCACCCTCCTCTCCATCCTCTCCATCCTCTCCATCCTCTCCATCCTCTCCATCCTCTCATCCTCTCCATCCTCCCCAGCCTCTCCATCCTCTCCAGCCTCTCCATCCTCTCCATCCTCTCCAGCCTCTCCATCCTCTCCATCCTCTCATCCTCTCCATCCTCTCCATCCTCCCCAGCCTCTCCATCCTCTCCATCCTCTCCAGCCTCTCCATCATCCCCAGCCTCTCATCCTCTCCACCCTCCTCTCCATCCTCTCCACCCTCCTCTCCATCCTCTCCATCCTCTCATCCTCTCCACCCTCCTCTCATCCTCTCCACCCTCCTCTCCATCCTCTCCATCCTCCTCTCCATCCTCTCCAGCCTCTCCATCCTCTCATCCTCTCCACCCTCCTCTCCATCCTCTCCAGCCTCTCCAGCCGCTCCATCCTCCCCAGCCTCTCCATCCTCCCCATCCTCTCCAGCCTCTCCATCATCCCCAGCCTCTCATCCTCTCCACCCTCCTCTCCATCCTCTCCACCCTCCTCTCCATCCTCTCCAGCCTCTCCATCCTCTCCACCCTCCTCTCCATCCTCTCCAGCCTCTCCATCATCCCCAGCCTCTCCATCCTCTCCATCCTCTCCATCCTCTCCAGCCTCTCCATCCTCTCCAGCCTCTCCATCCTCTCCAGCCTCTCCAGTCTCTCATCCTCCCCAGCCTCTCCATCCTCCCCAGCTTCTCCATCCTCCCCAGCCTCTCCAGTCTCTCATCCTCCCCAGCCTCTCCATCCTCCCCAGTCTCTCCATCCTCCCCAGTCTCTCATCCTCCCCAGCCTCTCCATCCTCCCCAGCCTCTCCATCCTCCCCAGCCTCTCCATCCTCCCCAGCCTCTCAAACCTCCCCATCCTCCCCAGCCTCTCCAGTCTCTCATCCTCCCCAGCCTCTCCAGTCTCTCATCCTCCCCAGCCTCTCCATCCTCCCCAGCTTCTCCATCCTCCCCAGCCTCTCCAGTCTCTCATCCTCCCCAGCCTCTCCATCCTCCCCAGCCTCTCCAGCTTCTCTGCCTCGCTCCGTGCTCCGTTCTCCATGGTAAGAGGTGATAACGGCTGATAAGAGGGATTTGCTTTGTACTGTTGATGAACGTATAATGCAACAGCGAGTTTGATTAGGGAGAAAACATCACTGTTTGTTCTATTTGACTCCCACGAGGTACATTTGTATTTATTTGTTTGTTGGTATTTTTGAATGCAAGAAGTGTATTTATGATGTCAGGAGGGTCAAATCTTCGACAAACATCTGTGTCGGTGGAAACTAGAGAACAGCATCATAGTGGGAGGTACTGTCTGTATTCTGTTGGGTTAACCATGGTAACAGCATCATAGTGGAAGGTACTGTCTGTATTCTGTTGGGTTAACCATGGTAACAGCATCATAGTGGAAGGTACTGTCTGTATTCTGTTGGGTTAACCATGGTAACAGCATCATAGTGGAAGGTACTGTCTGTATTCTGTTGGGTTAACCATGGTAACAGCATCATAGTGGGTGGTACTGTCTGTATTCTGTTGGGTTAACCATGGTAACAGCATCATAGTGGGAGGTACTGTCTGTATTCTGTTGGGTTAACCATGGTAACAGCATCATAGTGGGTGGTACTGTCTGTATTCTGTTGGGTTAACCATGGTAACAGCATCATAGTGGGAGGTACTGTCTGTATTCTGTTGGGTTAACCATGGTAACAGCATCATAGTGGGTGGTACTGTCTGTATTCTGTTGGGTTAACCATGGTAACAGCATCATAGTGGGAGGTATTCTTGGGTCCATGTAACAGCATCTGTTGTCTGTATTCTGGTTAA
The DNA here is from genome assembly GCF_034236695.1 of Oncorhynchus nerka. Taxonomy (NCBI): domain Eukaryota; kingdom Metazoa; phylum Chordata; class Actinopteri; order Salmoniformes; family Salmonidae; genus Oncorhynchus; species Oncorhynchus nerka. The sequence continues at coordinate 71,802 of NW_027039883.1, read as the reverse complement.
ATCCATGGTAACCTAACAGCATCATATGGGTGGTACCTGCATCTGTAACCCGTAACAACATCATAGTGGGAGGTACTGTCTGTATTCTGTTGGGTTAACCATGGTAACAGCATCATAGTGGGTGGTACTGTTGATTCTGTACTAGCAGGCCACTGTTGGGTTATTCTCTGGGTGGGTTCATTGGTAACAGCATCATCGTGGGTGGTACTGTCTGTATTCTGTTGGGTTAACCATGTGTGTGTATGTTGGGTTAACCATGGTAACAACATCATAGTGGGTGGTGTGTGTTGGGTTAACCATGGTAACAGCATCATAGTGGGAGGTACTGTCTGTATTCTGTTGGGTTAACCATGGTAACAGGTAGCCTAGGGTTCAGAGCGTTGGGTCAGTAACTGAAAGGTTGCTAGGTCAAATCCCAGAGCAGGTACAGGAGACCTACTTATACCTGCATCTATACACCCGTACATCTCATCGTCCTCGTTACCACCTGGTGTTGACCTTTGGCTACTAGCAGGCCACATTTTCTCAGTGGGTTTCATTCCTCATCGACCCTGTGTGTGTGTGTGTGTGTGTGTGTGTGTGTGTGTGTGTGTGTGTGTGTGTGTGTGTGTGTGGTAGCTAGGAGCAGCAGGAGGGATACCAGTATATCTAATTCGCTCAGTCTTTTAGTCCTGGGGGGGGTCGTTATTCAGAGGCTTCTAACTCCTCAAACAATCCTCAGGCCTTTCAGCACAGACACACTACCTTGGAAATGAGCGAGGACACACACACAAAGAGACAGTTATGTTTACACACTCCCTCCCTCTGCTGGTTGATCCCTCCCTCCCTCCTCTCCTCACTCCCTCCCTCCCTCCTCTCCCCCTCCCTCCCTCCTCTCCTCCCTCCTCTCCTCACTCCCTCCCTCCCTCCTCTCCTCCCTCCTCTCCTCCCTCCCTCCCTCCTCTCCTCCCTCCTCTCCTCCCCTCCCTCCCTCCCTCCCTCCCTCCCTCTGCCTCCCTGCTGGTTGATCCCTCCCTCCTCTCCTCCCTCCTCCCTCCCTCTCCTTCCTTCCTCTCCCCCTCCCTCCCTCTCTCCTTCCTCTCCTCCTCCCTCCCTCCCTCCCTCCCTCCTCCTCTCCCCTCCCTCCCTCCCTCCCTCCCCTCCCTCCCTCCCTCCCTCCCTCCCTCCTCCTCCCTCCCTCCTCCCTCCTCCCTCCCTCCCTCCCTCCCTCCCTCCCCAATGACTGGTTGATTAGTATGGACAGGGACCAAACAAAGCCCAGTCAAAGGTGGCTGAATGAAACATTTTTCCAACTGAAAAGCCTTTTTTGGAAATCAATGTCAAGGTTTGTTGTGGTTAACATCCTCTGAGATGGGAACAGACCACACTCACTTGGATGTTTGCTAGATACACATGCATGCACGCACACACACACACACACACACACACACACACACACACACACACACACACACACAGAGAGAGAGAACACACACACACACACACACACACAGAGAGAGAGAACACACACACACACACACACAGAGAGAGAACACACACACACACCCGTGCTGAATATAACAGCAAGTTTACACGTCCTACTCTGTCGGCAGTTTGGTTTTGAAGGGAGGGAGCCATGTAAACAAGCTTTCCATGCTTCCTTTAACAGGATATTGTTTGTTGTGTGTTTGTCGAAACGGTTTGCATATTTATCCACCTGAAGCCATCTCTTTGTGAAGGAGGAAGTGGATATTGTCACCAGGCAGAGAGATGGATTAGAATATCAGTTGGAGCAAGCACCATGTTCCTCAGTCTTAACGATATGGTAGGATAAAGACCATGTTCCTCAGTCGTAACCATATGGTAGGATAAAGACCATGTCCCTCAGTCTTAACGATATGGTAGGATGAAGACCATGTTCCTCAGTCTTAACGATATGGTAGGATAAAGACCATGTTCCTCAGTCGTAACCATATGGTAGGATAAAGACCATGTTCCTCAGTCTTAACGATATGGTAGGATAAAGACCATGTTCCTCAGTCTTAACGATATGGTAGGATGAAGACCATGTTCCTCAGTCTTAACGATATGGTAGGATAAAGACCATGTTCCTCAGTCTTAACGGTATGGTAGGATAAAGACCATGTTCCTCAGTCTTAACGGTATGGTAGGATAAAGACCATGTCCCTCAGTCTTAACGGTATGGTAGGATAAAGACCATGTTCCTCAGTCTTAACGATATGGTAGGATAAAGACCATGTCCCTCAGTCGTAACCATATGGTAGGATAAAGACCATGTTCCTCAGTCTTAACGATATGGTAGGATAAAGACCATGTTCCTCAGTCTTAACGATATGGTAGGATAAAGACCATGTTCCTCAGTCTTAACGATATGGTAGGATAAAGACCATGTTCCTCAATCTTAACGATATGGTAGGATAAAGACCATGTTCCTCAGTCTTAACGATATGGTAGGATAAAGACCATGTTCCTCAGTCTTAACGATATGGTAGGATAAAGACCATGTTCCTCAGTCTTAACGATATGGTATGATAAAGACCATGTTCCTCAGTCTTAACGGTATGGTAGGATAAAGACCATGTTCCTCAGTCTTAACGATATGGTAGGATAAAGACCATGTTCCTCAGTCTTAACGATATGGTAGGATGAAGACCATGTTCCTCAGACTTAACAATATGGTAGGATGAAGACCATGTTCCTCAGTATTAACGATATGGTAGGATGAAGACCATGTTCCTCAGTCTTAACGATATGGTAGGATAAGGACCATGTTCCTCAGTCTTAACGGTATGGTAGGATAAGGACCATGTTCCTCAGTATTAACGGTATGGTAGGATAAAGACCATGTTCCTCAGTCTTAACGGGGTAGTAACACACACACGTCAAACACGCTGTCACACACACACACACACACACACACACACACACACACACACACACACACACACACACACACACACACATACACACACTGGACACACACACATACACACACGGACACACTGGACACACACACACACACACACACACACACACACACACACACTGGACACACACACACACACACACACACTGGACACACACACACACACACACACACATACACACTGGACACACACACACACACACACACTGGACACACACACACACACAAACACACACACACACATACACACTGGACATACACACACACACACACACACATACACACTGGACACACACACACACACACTGGACACACACACATACACACTGGACACACACACATACACACTGGACACACACACAAACACACACACACACACACACACACACACACACACACACACACACACACACACACACACATACACACTGGACACACACACACTGGACACACACCTATTTCTCCTTGGAGCACACACCATGACCAGCAACCGCTGTCCTCCTCACACACCAAACTGCTCCCCACCCCAGAGCCCTCTCCAGTAGGGGCTGTCCAAGGGAGGTCTGTATTGGAGGTCAGTCGCACAAAGAGACAGAGTGTTCCTGAACTGCAGGCATTTCAGGCCATATTATCTGATGGGCGGCATTGCGGGGGGCCAGCGCCGACTCTCACCTCAGCCCCCCAATCAAACATCCCTCGCTGCAGCAACCTGACAGATATGGCGAGAGGAGAGGCCGCCCAGTCAAGCGGACATCTTTCATGTCCAGACCTGAAGTGACATTTAGTGCTGCTGGATAGAAGATAACATGTCAGACAGTCAGATTGGCCTCATTACCTCTGAACAACACTGAGGTAGGACATGGCTAGTGTCTCTCATTACCTCTCATTACCTCTGGACAACACTGAGGTAGAACATGACTAGTGTCTCTCATTACCTCTAGACAACACTGAGGTAGAACATGACTAGTGTCTCTCATTACCTCTGGACAACACTGAGGTAGAACATGACTAGTACCTCTCATTACCTCTAGACAACACTGAGGTAGAACATGACTAGTGTCTCTCATTACCTCTCATTACCTCTAGACAACACTGAGGTAGAACATGACTAGTGTCTCTCATTACCTCTCATTACCTCTGAACAACACTGAGGTAGGACATGACTAGTGTCTCTCATTACCTCTCATTACCTCTGGACAACACTGAGGTAGGACATGACTAGTGTCTCTCATTACCTCTGAACAACACTGAGGTAGGACATGACTAGTACCTCTCATTACCTCTGGACAACACTGAGGTAGGCCATGACTAGTGTCTCATTACCTCTGGACAACACTGAGGTAGGACAGGATTAGTACCTCTCATTACCTCTCATTACCTCTAGACAACACTGAGGTAGGACATGACTAGTACCTCTCATTACCTCTAGACAACACTGAGGTAGGACATGACTAGTACCTCTCATTACCTCTAGACAACACTGAGGTAGGACATGACTAGTACCTCTCATTACCTCTGGACAACACTGAGGTAGGACATGACTAGTACCTCTCATTACCTCTAGACAACACTGAGGTAGGACATGACTAGTACCTCTCATTACATCTAGCCAACACTGAGGTAGGACATGACTAGTACCTCTCATTACCTCTAGACAACACTGAGGTAGGACATGACTAGTCTCTCATTACCTCTAGACAACACTGAGGTAGGACATGACTAGTACCTCTCATTACATCTAGCCAACACTGAGGTAGGACATGACTAGTACCTCTCATTACCTCTCATTACCTCTGGACAACACTGAGGTAGGACATGACTAGTACCTCTCATTACCTCTCATTACCTCTAGACAACACTGAGGTAGCACATGACTAGTACCTCCTTAGGTATCACTAGAGGGATGAGTTCACCTTTTAAATGTCCTCAGAAACACAAGTGTGTGAAACGAATATCAAATCTACAACACTGACTTACTGGAGCCACTGTCTCCCAAATGGTACACTATGCCCTATATAGTGCACAACTTTTTACCTGAGTGTTGGTCTAAATTAGTGCACTATATTGGGAATAGTGTGCCATTTGTGACTGAACCGCTGTCAGAAGAGATGAGATCCACAGAGAAACACTTGATGTCTAGTTTCTACCACTACTCTTCAGTCTAATGGTCTCTACCACTACTCACAACGCTACTGACTCACACCTCCACAACACTACTGACCCACACCTCCACAACACTACTGACCCACACCTCCACAACACTACTGACCCACACCTCCACAACACTACTGACCCACACCTCCACAACACTACTGACCCTCACCTCCACAACACTACTGACCCACACCTCCACAACACTACTGACCCACACCTCCACACCACTACTGACCCACACCTCCACAACACTACTGACCCACACCTCCACAACACTACTGACCCACACCTCCACAACACTACTGACCCACACCTCCACAACACTACTGACCCACAACACTACTGACCCACACCTCCACAACACTACTGACCCACACCTCCACAACACTACTGACCCACACCTCCACAACACTACTGACCCACAACAGTACTGACCCACAACACTACTGACCCACACCTCCACAACACTACTGACCCACACCTCCACACCACTACTGACCCACACCTCCACAACACTACTGACCCACACCTCCACAACACTACTGACCCACACCACTACTGACCCACACCTCTACAACACTACTGACCCACAACACTACTGACCCACACCTCCACACCACTACTGACCCACACCACTACTGACCCACAACACTACTGACCCACACCACTACTGACCCACAACACTACTGACCCACAACACTACTGACCCACACCTCCACAACACTACTGACCCACACCACTACTGACCCACAACACTACTGACCCACACCACTACTGACCCACAACACTACTGACCCACAACACTACTGACCCACACCTCCACAACACTACTGACCCACACCACTACTGACCCACACCACTACTAACCCACAACACTACTGACCCACAACACTACTGACCCACACCTCCACAACACTACTGACCCACACCTCCACAACACTACTGACCCACACCACTACTGACCCACACCTCCACAACACTACTGACCCACACCACTACTGACCCACACCTCCACACCACTACTGACCCTCACCTCCACAACACTACTGACCCACACACCTCCACAACACTACTGACCCACACCTCCACAACACTACTGACCCACACCTCCACACCACTACTGACCCACACCTCCACAACACTACTGACCCACAACACTACTGACCCTCACCTCCACAACACTACTGACCCACACCTCCACACCACTACTGACCCACACCTCCACAACACTACTGACCCACAACACTACTGACCCACACCTCCACAACACTACTGACCCACACCTCCACACCACTACTGACCCTCACCTCCACAACACTACTGACCCACACACCTCCACAACACTACTGACCCACACCTCCACAACACTACTGACCCACACCTCCACACCACTACTGACCCACACCTCCACAACACTACTGACCCACAACACTACTGACCCTCACCTCCACAACACTACTGACCCACACCTCCACAACACTACTGACCCACACCTCCACAACACTACTGACCCACAACACTACTGACCCACACCTCCACAACACTACTGACCCACACCTCCACAACACTACTGACCCACACCTCCACAACACTACTGACCCACACCTCCACAACACTACTGACCCACAACACTACTGACCCACACCTCCACAACACTACTGACCCACACCTCCACAACGCTACTGACCCACACCTCCACAACACTACTGACCCACACCTCCACAACACTACTGACCCACACCACCACAACACTACTGACCCCAACACCTCCACAACACTACTGACCCACAACACTACTGACCCACACCTCCACAACACTACTGACCCACACCTCCACAACACTACTGACCCACAACACTACTGACCCACATCTCCACAACACTACTGACCCACAACACTACTGACCCACAACACTACTGACCCACACCTCCACAACACTACTGACCCACACCTCCACAACACTACTGACCCACAACACTACTGACCCACACCTCCACAACACTACTGACCCACACCTCCACAACACTACTGACCCACACCTCCACAACACTACTGACCCACACCTCCACAACACTACTGACCCACACCTCCACAACACTACTGACCCACACCTCCACAACACTACTGACCCACACAACACTGACCCACAACACTACTGACCCACACCTCCACAACACTACTGACCCACAACACTACTGACCCACACCTCCACAACACTACTGACCCACACCTCCACAACACTACTGACTCAACAACGTGTCCTCTCATATCAACTTTTCTTGCCACGTATATAAATCCGTTGCCGAGGACAACTATTCCAGGATTAGCAGAGGTAAACATGTACTAATTGCTTATAACATCCGTGTGATTGACATCTGCTTGTGCTGCTGAATTCATTACCTGGTTTTATTCGGCGCTAGTCCTGAGCTTGTTGACGTCTGTTTCGGTTCGATTATTCAAAAAATAATAAAGTTTTTTTTGGATTTCCAGGTTAGTTTATTTAATTGTTTTTTAGTTGTTGTTTTTTTCACATTAAATGCACAAATGCATTATGTGGATTGAAGCACTGGAAACACAGAATAAAACACTGAATACATGTCCCATGATGGAAGTGACTGTTTCATTACTGCTGATCATCAATTAACCATCACTTATTCACATTACTTAACTTCAATAACATATTTCAGTTGTTGTGTTTTATTACATTAGTTTTATTTGATGACTTTATTATTTAATTCCAAGTCGTCGTCTCTTCACAACAGAGCCGCTGTCTGACAACATCACTGTTTCAGTAGTTCTTCAAAGTAAGGAAGGTCTAATTTTATGATTGATGTTTACCAACTATCAATCACTTAGGTATTTTCAGGTAGAGATTCCTCACAAAGCAACTGCTCTCTCTCCCTCTACATCCCACGTCCTCCTCTCCTTTCTCTCCCTACATCACACATTCTCCTCTCCTTTCTCTCTCTCTCCATCCCACATTCTCCTCTCCTTTCTCTCCCTCTCCATCCCACGTCCTCCTCTCCTTTCTCTCCATCCCACATTCTCCTCTCCTTTCTCTCCCTCTCCATCCCACATTCTCCTCTCCTTCCTCTCCATCCCACATTCTCCTCTCCTTCCTCTCCATCCCACATTCTCCTCTCCTTTCTCTCCATCCCACATTCTCCTCTCCTTTCTCTCCTCTCCATCCCACGTCCTCCTCTCCTTTCTCTCCATCCCATTCTCCTCTCCTTTCTCTCCATCCCACATTCTCTCTCCTTTCTCTCCATCCCACATTCTCCTCTCCTTTCTCTCCCTCTCCATCCCACAGTCTCCCCTTTCTCTCCATCCCACATTCTCCTCTCCTTTCTCTCCCTCTCCATCCCACATTCTCCTCTCCTTTCTCTCCATCCCACATTCTCCTCTCCTTTCTCTCCCTCTCCATCCCACATTCTCCTCTCCTTTCTCTCCCTCTCCCTCCCACATTCTCCTCTCCTTTCTCTCCATCCCACATTCTCCTCCCTTTCTCTCCCTCTCCATCCCACATTCTCCTCTCCTTTCTCTCCCTCTCCATCCCACATTCTCCTCTCCTTTCTCTCCATCCCACGTCCTCCTCTCCTCTCCTCCCTCTCCATCCCACATTCTCCTCTCCTTTCTCTCCCTCTCCATCCCACATTCTCCTCTCCTTTCTCTCCCTCTCCATCCCACATTCTCCTCTCCTTTCTCTCCATCCCACATTCTCCTCTCCTTTCTCTCCATCCCACGTCCTCCTCTCCTCTCCTCCCTCTCCATCCCACATTCTCCTCTCCTTTCTCTCCCTCCATCCCACATTCTCCTCTCCTTTCTCTCTCTCTCCATCCCACATTCTCCTCTCCTCCCTCTCCATCCCACATTCTCCTCTCCTTTCTCTCCCTCTCCATCCCACATTCTCCTCTCCTTCCTCTCCATCCCACATTCTCCTCTCCTTCCTCTCCATCCCACATTCTCCTCTCCTTTCTCTCTCTCTCCATCCCACATTCTCCTCTCCTTTCTCTCCCTCTCCATCCCACAGTCTCCTCTCCTTTCTCTCCCTCTCCATCCCACATTCTCCTCTCCTTTCTCTCCCTCTCCATCCCACATTCTCCTCTCCTTTCTCTCCATCCCACATTCTCCTCTCCTTTCTCTCCATCCCACATTCTCCTCTCCTTTCTCTCCCTCTCCATCCCACATTCTCCTCTCCTTTCTCTCCCTCTCCATCCCACATTCTCCTCTCCTTTCTCTCCATCCCACATTCTCCTCTCCATCCCATCCCACATTCTCCTCTCCTTTCTCTCCCTCTCCATCCCACATTCTCCTCTCCTTTCTCTCCCTCTCCATCCCACATTCTCCTCTCCTTTCTCTCCATCCCCGTCCTCCTCCTCTCCTCCCTCTCCATCCCATTCTCCTCTCCTTTCTCTCCCTCTCCATCCCACATTCTCCTCTCCTTTCTCTCCTCTCCATCCCACATTCTCCTCTCCTTTCCTCCATCCATCCCACCTCTCCTCTCCTCCCTCTCCATCCCACATTCTCCTCTCCTTTCTCTCCCTCCCATCCCACATTCTCCTCTCCTTTCTCTCCCTCTCCATCCCACATTCTCCTCTCCTTTCTCTCCATCCCACATTCTCCTCTCCTTTCTCCATCCCACATTCTCCTCTCCTCTCCTCCCTCTCCATCCCACATTCTCCTCTCCTTTCTCTCCCTCTCCATCCCACATTCTCCTCTCCTTTCTCTCTCTCTCCATCCCACATTCTCCTCTCCTCCTCCATCCCACATTCTCCTCTCCTTTCTCTCCTCTCCATCCCACATTCTCCTCTCCTTCCTCTCCATCCCACATTCTCCTCTCCTTCCTCTCCATCCCACATTCTCCTCTCCTTCCTCTCCATCCCACATTCTCCTCTCCTTTCTCTCTCGCTCCATCCCACATTCTCCTCTCCTCCTCTCCATCCCACATTCTCCTCTCCTTTCTCTCCCTCTCCATCCCACATTCTCTCCCTTCCTCTCCATCCCACATTCTCCTCTCCTTTCTCCCCTCTCCATCCCACATTCTCCTCTCCTTTCTCTCCCTCTCCATCCCACATTCTCCTCTCCTTTCTCTCCCTCTCCATCCCACATTCTCCTCTCCTTTCTCTCTCTCTCCATCTCCTACTGTCTGTCTGCTCCACACAGACCGGACAAGTAGACGAGCGCGCAATGGATTAAAGTCATTGTAGTGAGTTACCACTATCTCTGTGCTAAACTATGTAGAATAACACTCTACTACATCGCAACAGTTCAGGCTTGATCTGATTTATCTCTCGAGAAAATACTAAATGGAATTCAAATAATTGAACAAACGTTGTTAAAAACAAATATTTAAAGAGTTTTTGGCGAATCCCTCAGCACTTATTGGCTGACTTCTATTCTTCTGTCATGTCTCTTTCTGGAACGTTCTGTATTGTGGGTTAATCAAGGTTATGATATGTGAGGACCTTCCCCTGGCTGCCCTCATCGTTTCTGCACGTACCCCTCCCTCTACGTGCTCTGCTAAGCCCAGTAAACAGTAGTAGTAGTAGCTGCCCTCATCGTTTCTGCACGTACCCCTCTATGTGCTCTGCTAAGCCCAGTAAACAGTAGTAGTAGTAGTAGCTGCCCTCATCGTTTCTGCACGTACCTCTCCCTCTGTGCTCTGCTAAGCCCAGTAAACAGTAGTAGTAGTAGTAGCTGCCCTCATCGTTTCTGCACATACCTCTGCCTCTATGTGCTCTGCTAAGCCCAGTAAACAGTAGTAGTAGTAGCTGCCCTCATCGTTTCTGCACGTACCCCTCCCTCTATGTGCTCTGCTAAGCCCAGTAAACAGTAGTAGTAGTAGTAGCTGCCCTCATCGTTTCTGCACGTACCTCTCCCTCTATGTGCTCTGCTAAGCCCAGTAAACAGTAGTAGTAGTAGCTGCCCTCATCGTTTCTGCACGTACCTCTCCCTCTGTGCTCTGCTAAGCCCAGTAAACAGTAGTAGTAGTAGTAGCTGCCCTCATCGTTTCTGCACGTACCCCTCCCTCTATGTGCTCTGCTAAGCCCAGTAAACAGTAGTAGTGGCCTTGTACAACATTCCTGCTGCCTTTGGTTCCAGCAGCAACAGCCTGGATCACTAATTGGCAGGCCTGTAGTACAGCTGAACTCATTGTTCACCCACAGAGATGTTCTCAACTCTATTGTGCTGTGTTACGTTTGTGTTAGAGGTGCACTGTACCCTACTGTAGCTACCTCTGGCAGATAAAAAGGAGGTTTATTTCTTTTTTTGACAGTTTTGTTTTGATGAAGGTTATTGGTGGACTGGCGTTGTGAAGGGGAGTTCGGTTCTGTTGTTGTGTAGAGAGAGGATCCTTGACCAGCTATGGTCCTAACAACACACTCTGTGTCACAAAGGGCTCCCTATCCCCCCCGTATAGTGTACTGCAGGGCCCATAAGGCTCTGGTTAAAAGTAGTGCACTATATATATATATAGGGTGCCATCTGGGACTGTACCTTCTGGAGAATGTCTTTCAACACTGGAGCGGTTTCTATCGGAGGGAGACTGGAAAGGCTCAGGTGTTGGCCATTATTCGCTAGATTTTTTTGATTCAAATACAAGTGTCTGTGTGTCTGTGTCTGTCTGTGTGTCTGTCTGTGTGTGTGTGTGTGTGTCTGTGTCTGTCTGTGTGTCTGTGTCTGTCTGTGTGTCTGTCTGTGTGTCTGTCTGTGTGTGTGTCTGTGTGTGTGTGTGTGTATATAGTAAATAGTAAAATTGATTTTTCTCATTTTCTTTAAAAGCTTATTTTGCTGTGAATCTGAAACTTCATTGGAGGCATTAAACATGACCACAAGTCCCCAGTGAGTGACACACACATCATCCATCCCCCACCCACCAACACATCATCCATCCCCCCACCCACCAACACATCATCCATCCCCACACCCACCAACACATCATCCATCCCCCCACCCACCAACACATCATCCATCCCCCCACCCACCAACACATCATCCCACCCACCAACACATCATACATCCCCCCACCCACCAACACATCATCCATCCCCCCACCCACCAACACATCATCCATCCCCCCACCCACCAACACATCATCCATCCCCCACCCACCAACACATCATCCATCCCCCCACCCACCAACACATCATCCATCCCCACACCCACTAACACATCATCCATCCCCCCACCCACCAACACATCATCCATCCCCACACCCACCAACACATCATCCATCCCCACACCCACCAACACATCATCCATCCCCACACCCACCAACACATCATCCATCCCCCCCCACCCACCAACACATCATCCATCCCCACACCCACCAACACATCATCCATCCCCACACCCACCAACACATCATCCATCCCCCACACCCACCAACACATCATCCATTCCCCACCAACACCTCATCCATCCCCTCCACCAACACCTCATCCATCCCCTCCACCAACACATCATCCACCCACCAACACATCATCCATCCACCCACCAACACATCATCCATCCCCACACCTACCAACACATCATCCATCCCCCACCTACCAACACATCATCCATCCCCCCCCACTAACACATCATCCATTCCCCACCAACACCTCATCCATCCCCTCCACCAACACATCATCCATCCCCCCACCCACCAACACATCATCCATCTCCCCACCCACCAACACATCATCCACCCCCCACCCACCAACACATCATCCCCCCACCAACACATCATCCACCCCCACCCACCAACATATCATCCATCCCCCCACCCACCAACACATCATCCATCCCCCCACCCACCAACACATCATCCACCCCCACCCACCAACACATCATCCCCCCCACCAACACATCATCCACCCCCACCCACCAACACATCATCCATCCCCCCACCCACACAACACATCATCCATCCCCCCACCAACACACCATCCATCCCCCAACCCATCATCCATCCCACCCACTAACACATCATCCACCCCCCACCCACCAACACATCATCCATCCCACCCACCAACACATCATCCATCCCCACACCCACCAACACATCATCCATCCCCCACCCACTAACACATCATCCATCCCCCCTACCCACCCACCAACACCTCATCCATCCCTCCACCAACACATCATCCCACCCACCAACACATCATCCACCCCCACCCACCAACACATCATCCACCAACCCACCAACATATCATCCATCCCCCCACCCACCAACACACTCATCCATCCCCTCCACCAACACATCATCCACCCCCCCACCCACCAACACATCATCCATCTCCCCACCCACCAACACATCATCCACCCCCCACCCACCAACACATCATCCCCCCACCAACACATCATCCACCCACCAACATATCATCCATCCCCCCACCCACCAACACATCATCCATCCCCCTACCCACCAACACATCATCCACCCCCCACCCACCAACACATCATCCCACCCACCAACACATCATCCACCCCCCACCCACCAACACATCATCCACCCCCACCCACACAACATATCATCCATCCCCCCCACCCACCAACACATCATCCATCCCCACACCCACCATCACATCATCCCACCCACCAACACATCATCCATCCCACCCACACCAACATATCATCCACCCCCACCAACACAGCATCCCACCCACCCACCAACCAACACATCATCCACCCACCCACCAACACATCATCCATCCACCCACCAACACATCATCCATCCCACCCCACCCACCAACACATCATCCCCCCACCAACACATCATCCACCCCCCACCCACCAACATATCATCCATCCCCCCACCCACCAACACATCATCCATCCCCCACCCACCAACACATCATCCACCCCCCACCCACCAACACATCATCCCCCCACCAACACATCATCCACCCCCCCCCCCCCAACACATCATCCACCCCCCACCCACCAACATATCATCCATCCCCCCCACCCACCAACACATCATCCATCCCCCCACCCACCAACACATCATCCACCCCCCCACCCACCAACACATCATCCCCCCACCAACACATCATCCACCCCCCACCCACCAACACATCATCCATCCCCCCACCCACACCAACACATCATCCATCCCCCCACCAACACACCATCCATCCCCCAACCCATCATCCATCCCCCCACTAACACATCATCCACCCCCTCTACCCACCAACACATCATCCATCCCACCCACCAACACATCATCCATCCCCACACCCACCAACACATCATCCATCCCCCACCCCACCAACACATCATCCATCCCCCCACCCACTAACACATCATCCATCCCCCCACCCACCAACACCTCATCCATCCCTCCACCAACACATCATCCCACCCACCAACACATCATCCACCCCCACCCACCAACACATCATCCACCCCCCACCCACACCAACATATCATCCATCCCCCCACCCACCAACACCTCATCCATCCCCTCCACCAACACATCATCCACCCCCCACCCACCAACACATCATCCATCTCCCCACCCACCAACACATCATCCACCCCCCACCCACCAACACATCATCCCCCCACCAACACATCATCCACCCCCCCCACCAACATATCATCCATCCCCCACCCACCAACACATCATCCATCCCCCCACCCACCAACACATCATCCACCCCCACCCACCAACACATCATCCCCCCACCCACCAACACATCATCCATCCCCCCACCCACACCAACACATCATCCATCCCCCCACCAACACACCATCCATCCCCCAACCCATCATCCATCCCACCCACTAACACATCATCATCCACCCCCACCCACCAACACATCATCCATCCCACCCACCAACACATCATCCATCCCCACACCCACCAACACATCATCCATCCCCCACCCACTAACACATCATCCATCCCCCCACCCACCAACACCTCATCCATCCCCTCCACCAACACATCATCCCACCCACCAACACATCATCCACCCCCCCCACCCACCAACACATCATCCACCCCCCACCCACACCAACATATCATCCATCCCCCCACCCACCAACACATCATCCATCCCCACACCCACCATCACATCATCCCACCCACCAACACATCATCCATCCCACCCACACCAACATATCATCCACCCCCCACCAACACAGCATCCCACCCACCCACCAACCAACACATCATCCACCCACCCACCAACACATCATCCATCCCACCCACCAACACATCATCCATCCCACCCACCCACCAACACATCATCCCCCCCACCAACACATCATCCACCCCCCACCCACCAACATATCATCCATCCCCCACCCACCAACACATCATCCATCCCCCACCCACCAACACATCATCCACCCCCCACCCACCAACACATCATCCCCCCACCAACACATCATCCACCCCCCCACCCACCAACACATCATCCATCTCCCCACCCACCAACACATCATCCACCCCCCCCACCCACCAACACATCATCCCCCCCCACCAACACATCATCCACCCCCCACCCACCAACATATCATCCATCCCCCCACCCACCAACACATCATCCATCCCCCCACCCACCAACACATCATCCACCCCCCACCCACCAACACATCATCCCCCCACCAACACATCATCCACCCCCACCAACACATCATCCATCCCCCCACCCACCCAACACATCATCCATCCCCCCCACCAACACACCATCCATCCCCCAACCCATCATCCATCCCACCCACTAACACATCATCCACCCCCCACCCACCAACACATCATCCATCCCACCCACCAACACATCATCCATCCCCACACCCACCAACACATCATCCATCCCCCCCCCACTAACACATCATCCATCCCCCCACCCACCAACACCTCATCCATCCCCTCCACCAACACATCATCCACCCACCAACACATCATCCACCCCCCACCAACACATCATCATCACCCCCCACCCACACCAACATATCATCCATCCCCCCACCCACCAACACCTCATCCATCCCCTCCACCAACACATCATCCACCCCCCCCCCACCAACACATCATCCATCTCCCCCACCCACCAACACATCATCCATCCCCCACCCACCAACACATCATCCACCCCCACCCACCAACACATCATCCCCAAACACATCATCCACCCCCCACCCACCAACACATCATCCCCCCACCAACACATCATCCACCCCCCACCCACCAACATATCATCCATCCCCCACCCACCAACACATCATCCATCCCCCACCCACCAACACATCATCCACCCCCCACCCACCAACACATCATCCCCACCAACACATCAACACATCATCCATCCCCCCACCCACACCAACACATCATCCATCCCCCCCACCAACACACCATCCATCCCCCAACCCATCATCCATCCCACCCACTAACACATCATCCACCCCCACCCACCAACACATCATCCATCCCACCCACCAACACATCATCCATCCCCACACCCACCAACACATCATCCATCCCCCACCCACTAACACATCATCCATCCCCCCACCCACCAACACCTCATCCATCCCTCCACCAACACATCATCCCACCCACCAACACATCATCCACCCCCCACCCACCAACACATCATCCACCCCCCACCCACACCAACATATCATCCATCCCCCCACCCACCAACACATCATCCATCCCCACACCCACCATCACATCATCCACCCACCAACACATCATCCATCCCACCCACACAACATATCATCCACCCCCCACCAACACAGCATCCCACCCACCCACCAACCAACACATCATCCACCCACCCACCAACACATCATCCATCCCACCCACCAACACATCATCCATCCCACCCACCAACACATCATCCCACCCACCAACACATCATCCATCCCACCCACCAACACATCATCCATCCCACCCACAAACACATCACCCCCCCAGACACACACCTACTCAGCCAGCTCCATCCAGCATTAATCCAACGTTCATTTCCCAGCCGATTCATCCCCTTTAAAGAGCAACTTCCTTCCCTTGTATGACATGTAGAGGCAGCAGGGGGAGAGTAGAGTGGGTCTGTATTAACATGCAGCTAGTGAGCCAAATGGCCCCCTATTCACTACATAGTGCTCTACTTTAGACCAGGGCCAGAAGGGAATAGGTTGTGATTTGGGACTCTATGCCTGCGTGCCTCTCTGCCTGGCTGATTGAAGCCGCAGGGTTCCTCTGAGATGCACAACCAGCTTTTAGTGGGTGTTGCTGGCGTACTTTACCAACAGGGAGGCCCCGGGTCCAGTCCTGCCGATTCCTCTTTCCCCACCAAGGCATTTAGTGGGTGTTGCTGGCGTACTTTACCAACAGGGAGGCCCCGGGTCCAGTCCTGCCGATTCCTCTTTCCTCACCAAGGCTTTTAGTGGGTGTTGCTGGCGTACTTTACCAACAGGGAGGCCCCGGGTCCAGTCCTGCCGATTCCTCTTTCCTCACCAAGGCTTTTAGTGGGTGTTGCTGGCGTACCAACAGGGAGGCCCCGGGTCCAGTCCTGCCGATTCCTCTTTCCTCACCAAGGCTTTTAGTGGGTGTTGCTGGCGTACTTTACCAACAGGGAGGCCCCGGGTCCAGTCCTGCCGATTCCTCTTTCCTCACCAAGGCTTTTAGTGGGTGTTGCTGGCGTTTTTACCAACAGGGAGGCCCCGGGTCCAGTCCTGCCGATTCCTCTTTCCTCACCAAGGCTTTTAGTGGGTGTTTCTGGCGTCACCAACAGGAGGCCCCGGGTCCAGTCCTGCCGATTCCTCTTTCCTCACCAAGGTTCCACAGAGCGGTGGATTGTTGGATGGATGGACACCATCTTAACGCTCCAACACCTTCCATTTGGGATTATTTGCCAGTTTAGTGAACTGAAATCACTTATTTTGGAGGGAAATGAGGGTTGGAGAAGGGGGGGGGGAGACCCTGATCAATCATTTACAAGTGGCAATTTTTGTTACATTTAAGGTCCTCATGGTTGTTTTGACAGGGGTGAGGAGGAGTCAGACAGAGGGGGGAGGGGGGAGGAGGAGAGAGACGGGGGGTGAGGAGGAGTCAGACAGAGGGGGGGGGACGGGGGAGGAGGAGAGAGACGGGGATGAGGAGGAGTCAGACAGAGGGGGAGACGGGGAGGAGGAGAGAGACGGGGGTGAGGAGGAGTCAGACAGAGGGGGGGAGACGGGGAGGAGGAGAGAGACGGGGGATGAGGAGGAGTCAGACAGAGGGGGAGACGGGGAGGAGGAGAGAGACGGGGGATGAGGAGGAGTCAGACAGAGGGGGGGGAGACGGGGAGGAGGAGAGAGACGGGGGATGAGGAGGAGTCAGACAGAGGGGGAGACGGGGAGGAGGAGAGAGACGGGGATGAGGAGGAGTCAGACAGAGGGGGGGAGACGGGGAGGAGGAGAGAGACGGGGGATGAGGAGGAGTCAGACAGAGGGGGAGACGGGGGAGGAGGAGAGAGACGGGGGATGAGGAGGAGTGAGACGGGGAGGAGGAGGAGTGAGACGGGGAGGAGGAGGAGTGAGACGGGGAGGAGGAGGAGTGAGACGGGGAGGTGGAGGAGTGAGACGGGGAGGAGGAGGAGTGAGACGGGGAGAGGAGGAGTGAGACGGGGGGTGGAGGAGTGAGACGGGGAGGAGGAGGGGAGTGAGACGGGGGGTGGAGGAGTGAGACGAGGGGGTGGAGGAGTGAGACGAGGGGTGGAGGAGTGAGACGAGGGGGTGGATGAGTGAGACGGGGGTGGAGGAGTGAGACGAGGGGGTGGAGGGAGTGAGACGAGGGGGAGTGAGACGAGGGGTGGAGGAGTGAGACGAGGGGGTGGAGGAGTGAGACAGGGAGGAGGAGGAGAGAGACGGGGGGGTAGGAGTGAGACAAGGGGGAGGAGGAGTGAGACGAGGAGGAGTGAGACGGGGAGGAGAGGTGAGCGGGAGAGATGTTAGCCAGTGAAATGTGTCTAACAAACCTGTGAGGTGGAAGGAAGGGGAATAACTCCTGTGGATTATCAGAATTAACTCCTGTTCTTACGTCTCATCAACCGGGCAGAGAGAGGAGACACCATGTCCAATATCTCCTGTTCTTATGTCTCATCAACCTGGCAGAGAGAGGAGACATGTCCAATATCTCCTGTTCTTATGTCTCATCAACCTGGCAGAGAGAGAAGACATGTCCAATATCTCCTGTTCTTATGTCTCTCATCAACCTGAGAGGAGACATGTCCAATATCTCCTGTTCTTACGTCTCATCAACCTGGCAGAGAGATAAGATATGTCCAATATCTCCTGTTCTTATGTCTCATCAACCTGGCAGAGAGAGAGACATGTCCAATATCTCCTGTTCTTACGTCTCATCAACCTGGCAGAGGATAAGATATGTCCAATATCTCCTGTTCTTATGTCTCATCAACCTGGCAGAGAGAGGAGACATGTCCAATATCTCCTGCTCTTATGTCTCATCAACCTGGCAGAGAGAGAGATATGTCCAATATCTCCTGTTCTTATGTCTCATCAACCTGAGAGGAGACATGTCCAATATCTCCTGTTCTTATGTCTCATCAACCTGGCAGAGAGAGGAGACACCATGTCCAATATCTCCTGTTCTTATGTCTCTCATCAACCTGGCAGAGAGGTAAGACATGTCCAATATCTCCTGTTCTTATGTCTCATCAACCTGAGAGGAGACATGTCCAATATCTCCTGTTCTTATGTCTCATCAACCTGGCAGAGAGAGAATACATGTCCAATATCTCCTGCTCTTATGTCTCATCAACCTGGCAGAGAGAGGAGACATGTCCAATATCTCCTGTTCTTATGTCTCATCAACCTGAGAGGAGACATGTCCAATATCTCCTGTTCTTATGTCTCTCATCAACCTGAGAGGAGACATGTCCAATATCTCCTGTTCTTATGTCTCATCAACCTGGCAGAGAGAGGAGACATGTCCAACATCTCCTGTTCTTATGTCTCATCAACCTGAGAGGAGACATGTCCAATATCTCCTGTTCTTATGTCTCATCAACCTGGCAGAGAGAGAGACACCATGTCCAATATCTCCTGTTCTTATGTCTCATCAACCTGAGAGGAGACATGTCCAATATCTCCTGTTCTTATGTCTCATCAACCTGAGAGGAGACATGTCCAATATATCCTGTTCTTATGTCTCTCATCAACCTGAGAGGAGACATGTCCAATATATCCTGTTCTTATGTCTCATCAACCTGGCAGAGAGATAAGATATGTCCAATATCTCCTGTTCTTATGTCTCTCATCAACCTGAGAGGAGACATGTCCAATATCTCCTGTTCTTATGTCTCATCAACCTGGCAGAGAGAGGAGACATGTCCAATATCTCCTGTTCTTATGTCTCTCATCAACCTGGCAGAGAGATAAGATATGTCCAATATCTCCTGTTCTTATGTCTCATCAACCTGGCAGAGATAAGATATGTCCAATATATCCTGTTCTTATGTCTCTCATCAACCTGGCAGAGAGATAAGATATGTCCAATATCTCCTGTTCTTATGTCTCATCAACCTGGCAGAGAGAGAGACACCATGTCCAATATCTCCTGTTCTTATGTCTCATCAACCTGGCAGAGAGAGGAGACACCATGTCCAATATCTCCTGTTCTTATGTCTCTCATCAACCTGAGAGGAGACATGTCCAATATCTCCTGTTCTTATGTCTCATCAACCTGAGAGGAGACATGTCCAATATCTCCTGTTCTTATGTCTCATCAACCTGGCAGAGAGAGGAGACATGTCCAATATCTCCTGTTCTTATGTCTCATCAACCTGGCAGAGAGAGAAGACATGTCCAATATCTCCTGTTCTTATGTCTCATCAACCTGAGAGGAGACATGTCCAATATATCCTGTTCTTATGTCTCATCAACCTGGCAGAGAGATAAGATATGTCCAATATCTCCTGTTCTTATGTCTCATCAACCTGGCAGAGAGATAAGATATGTCCAATATATCCTGTTCTTATGTCTCATCAACCTGGCAGAGAGATAAGATATGTCCAATATCTCCTGTTCTTATGTCTCATCAACCTGGCAGAGAGATAAGATATGTCCAATATCTCCTGTTCTTATGTCTCTCATCAACCTGGCAGAGAGAGGAGACATGTCCAATATATCCTGTTCTTATGTCTCTCATCAACCTGGCAGAGAGATAAGATATGTCCAATATCTCCTGTTCTTATGTCTCATCAACCTGGCAGAGAGATAAGATATGTCCAATATCTCCTGTTCTTATGTCTCTCATCAACCTGGCAGAGAGATAAGATATGTCCAATATCTCCTGTTCTTATGTCTCTCATCAACCTGGCAGAGAGATAAGATATGTCCAATATCTCCTGTTCTTATGTCTCATCAACCTGGCAGAGAGAGGAGACACCATGTCCAATATCTCCTGTTCTTATGTCTCTCATCAACCTGGCAGAGAGATAAGATATGTCCAATATCTCCTGTTCTTATGTCTCATCAACCTGGCAGAGAGGAGACATGTCCAATATATCCTGTTCTTATGTCTCATCAACCTGGCAGAGATAAGACATGTCCAATATCTCCTGTTCTTATGTCTCTCATCAACCTGAGAGGAGACACCATGTCCAATATCTCCTGTTCTTATGTCTCATCAACCTGGCAGAGAGATAAGATATGTCCAATATCTCCTGTTCTTATGTCTCATCAACCTGGCAGAGAGAAGACACCATGTCCAATATCTCCTGTTCTTATGTCTCATCATCCTGAGAGGAGACATGTCCACTCTTATGTCTCATCAACAGACAGAGGAGACACCATGTCCAATATATCCTGTTCTTATGTCTCATCAACCTGGCAGAGAGATAAGATATGTCCAATATCTCCTGTTCTTATGTCTCATCAACCTGGCAGAGAGAGGAGACACCATGTCCAATAATCTCCTTCAGTTTTGCTGCGAACTCACCATTCTGTTATTATATCTCAACACATATTTATTTCTTCTGCGATGGTTTTAGAATAAACATTGTTTTCTCTTGTGTATAATTGACATGTGTGAATGAAATGAAATGCCAGGCCTCACATTTCATATCCCCTCGCAGGTAGAGGCAGTAGGACCGTAACTAACCAGAGACTGAATCCCCCACGTTTACATTCACAGCAGTCGGCGAGTCTGGAAACAAACCATGTAAATTGGAGTCAATATGCATAACGTGTGTGGATTAGGTTTACAATCTGGCTAACTCAATACAAAACACACTGGAGAGAAACCTCCACTCGCTGCTGGTGGACACACACTGTCTCTCTCTCTGTCTGTCTCTCTCTCGCTGTCTCTCTCTCTGTCTCTCTCGCTGTCTCTCTCTCTGTCTCTCGCTGTCTCTCTCGGTCTCTCTCTCGCTGTCTCTCTCGGTCTATCTCGCTGTCTCTCTCTCTCTCGCTGTCTCTCTCGGTCTCTCTCGCTGTCTCTCTCTCTCTCTCTCGCTGTCTCTCTCGGTCTCTCTCTCGGTCTCTCTCTTGCTGTCTCTCTCTCGGTCTCTCTCTCTCTGTCTCTCTCTCTCTCTGTCTCTCTCTCTCGCTGTCTCTCGCTGTCTCTCTCTCTGTCTCTCTCTCGGTCTCTCTCTCGCTGTCTCTCTCTCTCTCGCTGTCTCTCTCGGTCCCTCTCGTGTCTCTCTCTCTCGGTCTCTCTCTTGCTGTCTCTCTCTCTCGGTCTCTCTCTTGCTGTCTCTCTCTGTCTCTCTCTGTCTCTCGCTGTCTCTCTCTGTCTCTCTCTGTCTCTCGCTGTCTCTCTCTCTCGCTGTCTCTGTGTCTCTCTCTCTTTCTCGCTGTGTCTCTCTCTCTCTCCTTGTTTGTCTCTATGTGTCTGTGTTTCTCTCTGTGTCTGTCTGACTCACTCACTCACTCACTCACACACACACACACACATGATTAGGTCACTGGCCTTTGTAAGAACACAGTGAGCTAGATGATTCCTTGGACTGATTATCAGTGGATAGAAACAGGGGGAGGTGCAGGGTAGAGGGGATGGCCCGGAGTCACAGCTGATATTACAATGAACACATCATTTACATATGTGGTATCTCCTCAGTGTCAAGTGCCCGCCCGTGTGAGGTCATACAACAGACGTGTGTGTGTGTGTGCAGTCATACAACAGATGCGTGTGTGTGTGTGTGCAGTCATACAACAGACGTGTGTGTGTGTGTGCAGTCATACAACAGACGTGTGTGTGTGCAGTCATACAACAGATGTGTGTGTGTGCAGTCATACAACAGATGTGTGTGTGTGTGCAGTCATACAACAGATGCGTGTGTGCAGTCATACAACAGACGTGTGTGTGTGTGCAGTCATACAACAGATGCGTGTGTGTGCAGTCATACAACAGATGTGTGTGTGTGTGCAGTCATACAACAGATGTGTGTGTGTGCAGTCATACAACAGATGTGTGTGTGTGCAGTCATACAACAGATGTGTGTGTGTGTGCAGTCATACAACAGACGTGTGTGTGTGTGCAGTCATACAACAGATGCGTGTGTGTGCAGTCATACAACAGATGCGTGTGTGTGCAGTCATACAACAGATGCGTGTGTGTGCAGTCATACAACAGATGTGTGTGTGTGTGCAGTCATACAACAGATGTGTGTGTGTGCAGTCATACAACAGACTACCCCTCTATACTTACACCCCACCCTTAACACTGCCCCAGACACCACGACCACAGCCTCAGTCCTACGATACCCCAACCCTTCACCCCAACCTCAGTCCTACGATACCCCAACCCTTCACCCCAACCTCAGTCCTACGATACCCCAACCCTTTACCCAGCCTCAGTCCTACGATACCCCAACCCTTTACCCAGCCTCAGTCCTACGATACCCCAACCCTTTACCCAGCCTCAGTCCTACGATACCCCAACCCTTTACCCAGCCTCAGTCCTACAATACCCCAACCCTTTACCCAACCTCAGTCCTACAATACCCCAACCCTTTTACCCAGCCTCAGTCCTACGATACCCCAACCCTTTACCCAGCCTCAGTCCTACAATGCCCCAACCCTTTACCCAGCCTCAGTCCTACAATACCCCAGGTCCTTTACCCAGCCTCAGTCCTACGATACAGACAACCCTTACCCAGCCTCAGTCCTACAATACCCCAACCCTTTACCCAGCCTCAGTCCTAGACATACATGATGTACTTTACCCAGCCTCAGTCCTATATACCCCAACCCTTTACCCAGCCTCAGTCCTACGATACCCCAACCCTTTACTGTACCAGCCTCAGTCCTACGATACCCCAACCCTTCACCCCAGCCTCAGTCCTACAATACCCCAACCCTTTACCCAGCCTCAGTCCTACAATACCCCAACCCTTTACCC
The DNA here is from genome assembly GCF_034236695.1 of Oncorhynchus nerka. NCBI lineage: Eukaryota > Metazoa > Chordata > Actinopteri > Salmoniformes > Salmonidae > Oncorhynchus > Oncorhynchus nerka. The sequence continues at coordinate 47,374 of NW_027039883.1, read as the reverse complement.
AGCCTCAGTCCTACGATACCCCAACCCTTTACCCAGCCTCAGTCCTGTAATAGGTTCCAACCCTTTACCCAGCCTCAGTCCAGTTCATAGACAACCCTTGTACTGTAGCCTCAGTCCTTCATACCCCAACCCTGATTACCCAGCCTCAGTCCTCATAGACCAACCCTTTACTGTAGCCTCAGTCCTCGATACCCCAACCCTGATTACTGTAGCCTCAGTCCTACGATACCCCAACCCTTCACCCCAGCCTCAGTCCTGTAATAGGTTCAACCCATTTACCCAGCCTCAGTCCTAGAATACCCCAACCCCTTTACCCAGCCTCAGTCCTACAATACCCCAACCCTTTACCCAGCCTCAGTCCTACGATACCCCAACCCTTACCCCGACCCAGACATGATGTACTGTATTGTAAGGTATTATTATCCCTGTAGGTCCAGTTCTGCCTGGAGTTCATAGACAGACATGATGTGCTGTATGTAGGTCCAGTTCATAGACAGACATGATGTACTGTATGTAGGTCCAGTTATAGACATACATGATGTACTGTATGTAGGTCCAGTTCATAGACAGACATGATGTACTGTATGTAGGTCCAGTTCTGCCTGGAGTTCATAGACAGACATGATGTACTGTATGTAGGTTCATAGACAGACATGATGTACTGTATGTAGGTCCAGTTTATCCCTGACAGACATGATGTACTGTATGTAGGTCCAGTATCATAGACAGACATGATGTACTGTATGTAGGTCCAGTTCATAGACATACATGATGTACTGTATGTAGGTCCAGTTCATAGAGTAGACATGATGTTTACTGTAGTGTAGGTCCAGTTCTGCCTGGAGTTCATAGACAGACATGATGTACTGTATATAGGTTCATCCCTGTAGACAGACATGATGTACTGTATGTAGGTCCAGTTCATAGTATTATTACATGATGTACTGTATATAGGTCCAGTTTATCCCTGTAGACAGACAGATGTACTGTATGTAGGTTCATAGACAGACATGATGTACTGTATGTAGGTCCAGTTCATAGACAGACATGATGTACTGTATGTAGGTCCAGTTCATAGACAGACATGATGTACTGTATGTAGGTCCAGTTCATAGACATACATGATGTACTGTATGTAGGTCCAGTTCATAGACAGACATGATGTACTGTATGTAGGTCCAGTTCTGCCTGGAGTTCATAGACAGACATGATGTACTGTATGTAGGTCCAGTTCTGCCTGGAGTTCATAGACAGACATGATGTACTGTATGTAGGTTCATAGACAGACATGATGTACTGTATGTAGGTCCAGTTCATAGACAGACATGATGTACTGTATAGAGGTCCAGTTCATAGACAGACATGATGTACTGTATGTAGGTCCAGTTCATAGACAGACATGATGTACTGTATGTAGGTTCATAGACAGACATGATGTACTGTATGTAGGTTCATAGACAGACATGATGTACTGTATGTAGGTTCATAGACAGACATGATGTAGTGTATGTAGGTCCAGTTCATAGACAGACATGATGTACTGTATGTGTAGGTTCATAGACAGACATGATTATCCCTGTAGTGTAGGTCCAGTTCATAGACAGACATGATGTACTGTATGTATCCAGTTCATAGACAGACATGATGTATTGTATGTAGGTCCAGTTCATAGACAGACATGATGTACTGTATAGTAGGTTCATAGACAGTATTATCCCTGTAGTATAGAGTAGTATTATCCCTGTAGTATAGAGTAGTATTATCCATGTAGTATAGAGTAGTATTATCCCTGTAGTATAGAGTATTATTATCCCTGTAGTATAGAGTAGTATTATCCCTGTAGTATAGAGTAGTATTATCCCTGTAGTATAGAGTAGTATTATCCCTGTAGTATAGAGCAGTATTATCCCTGTAGTATAGAGTAGTATTATCCCTGTAGTATAGAGTAGTATTATCCCTGTAGTATAGAGCAGTATTATCCCTGTAGTATAGAGTAGTATTATCCCTGTAGTATAGAGTAGTATTATCACTGTAGTATTATCCCTGTAGTATAGAGTAGTATTATCCCTGTAGTATAGAGCAGTATTATCCCTGTAGTATAGAGTATTATTATCCCTGTAGTATAGAGTAGTATTATCCCTGTAGTATAGAGTAGTATTATCCCTGTAGTATAGAGTAGTATTATCACTGTAGTATAGAGCAGTATTATCCCTGTAGTATAGAGTAGTATTATCCCTGTAGTATAGAGTAGTATTATCCCTGTAGTATAGAGCAGTATTATCCCTGTAGTATAGAGTAGTATTATCCCTGTAGTATAGAGCAGTATTATCCCTGTAGTATAGAGTAGTATTATCCCTGTAGTATAGAGTAGTATTATCCCTGTAGTATAGAGTAGTATTATCCCTGTAGTATAGAGTATTATTATCCCTGTAGTATTATCCCTGTAGTATAGAGTAGTATTATCACTGTAGTATTATCCCTGTAGTATAGAGTAGTATTATCCCTGTAGTATAGAGTAGTATTACCCCTGTAGTATAGAGTAGTATTATCCCTGTAGTATAGAGTAGTATTATCCCTGTAGTATAGAGTAGTATTATCCCTGTAGTATAGAGTAGTATTATCCCTGTAGTATAGAGTAGTATTATCCCTGTAGTATAGAGCTGTATACTACATTCTAGATCTACTACCCATGATGCAGTATTATCCCTGTAGTACAGAGGTGTATACTATGTTGTAACTCTACTACCCATGATGCAGTATTCATGTATATTGATGTTTCTGAGATTAATGGATCCAGTCAGAGGACTGTGACACTGACAAGTTGTTAAGTTCACATGAAACGTTTAATTAGTGTTCTAATCACAGCACACTTTTCATTAGTCACACACAGTTCAGAAAAACCTTACGATTAACGGAACAAAGTGTTTTCCTGAATACATTTGTGAAACGGCTTAAAGATCTAGAAGGATCCTGGCTCACGATGCCGCTACATCTGATGTATTACAGCTAATTAATACATGAAGAGAGAGGAGGGGAGGGAGGGAGAGGGAGGGGGAGGGGTGGGAGGGAGGGAGGGAGGGAGAGAGGGGGAGGGAGGGAGAGGGGAGGGGGAAGGGGGGGAGGGAGGGAGAGGGGGAAGGGAGGGAGGAGGGGAGGGGAGGGGGGGAGGGAGGGAGGGAGGGAGGGGGAGGGAGGGAGAGGGGAGGGGAGGAGGGAAGGGGGGGAGAGGGAGAGGAGGGAGAGAGGGAAGGGGGAGAGAGGGAAGGGGGAGAGGGGGGGGGCGAGAGGGGGGAGGGGAGAGAGAGGAGGGCGATAGACGGATACTCTGTCTGTTCCTTCCTATCCCTCGTTGCATCTGCTGTTGCTAACTCAACGGCTAGGATGTATCACTTCTGTAGTGAATAAGAGTTCAAAGTTCATACCATTCGCAAAACAAAGCTCACGCTGATGTTGGCTTCGTTCTGTAGTTATTATCTGAACCATTCTGACATCGGACCGTCGTCCTCAAGTCCTCGAACAGGAGGTTATATTGTCGTCAAGGGCTTATATAGGAAGGGAGAGGAGGGCGTGTTTGAAAAGCTTTATAGCCCATGTCCCTTCACAGAGGCGGGCCACTGATTGAGCAGAGCCCTCTCTTATGAAAACCCAAATCTCACATTTTAGAAGCTAAAATCACATTTCATCTCATCATGAATAATTTAAAATTCAAACATTTAAATTGAACAACAATTCCATGTGAATCCGATAACTCTGATGTGTAGACTTTCCACTGTAGAGTTTATGTCATCTTATCATTGATGAGAATGTCTGAGATGACACCCGAACTGACATCATATTCATCATGTTCAAATGGTCGGATTACCAGAATATAGTTAATTTCCCCCCAACTTCTGATGTTTCCAGAATCTCTATGTTAATTAAGGGGTTTTGCTAATGTATCATCAGTAGGGTAGAGAGAGGAACATGGGGGAAGAGGTATTTATGACTGTCATAAACCTACCCCCCAGGCCAACATCATGACATGGATATGATATGTAGTTTATAGAATTAAAGAACATCAGTCTCTCTCTCTCTTTCTCTCTCTCTCTCTCTGTCTCTCTGTCTCTCTCTCTCTCTCTGTCTCTCTCTCTCTCTCTCTCTCTCTCTCTCTCTCTCTCTCTGTCTCTATCTCGCTGTCTCTATCTCGCTCTGTCTCTCTCTCTCTCTCTCTCACCAACTGGTTTCCCAGCTCTTCCCTCCAATGCTAAATGTAATCTGAAATTAGTATTAATTGTTACTAAGAAAGGAGCCTGAGTAATTGAAATCATCATGGATGCACTTGAATCAGAATGACATCCTTAAGCAGAGCCCACCACGGGGCGTCTGAGCTGACAGAGAGCTGAGAGTCTTACCCTGCATCCTGCTGACTAGATCTAATCATTACAACCCAATCATCAACTACCTTTATTCACTCTCTCTCTTTCACATTCATTATTTATTTTCTCTCTCTGAATGAACTGATCTCCTCTCCCTCCCTCTCTCTCTCTCTCTCTCCTCTCTCTCTCTCTCTCCTCCTTCCTCTCTCCTCTCTCTCTCCTCTCACTCTCTCTCTTGGTTTATCTCTCTCGGTTTCTCTCTCTCTCGGTTTCTCTCCGTCTGCTGTTGGCATCTGGTCCTAGACCTTCTCTCTTGGCTCCTGTCTGTGGGTAAAGGAGATGGAGAGAAGGGGGAGGTGGGGCTGAGGAGTGGGAGAGACTAGAGGGGGTGAGACATGGGGTTGGACAGTGAGACTAGAGGAGGGTGAGACATGGGGTTGGACAGTGGGAGAGACTAGAGGGTGAGACATGGGGTTGGACAGTGGGAGAGACTAGAGGGGGTGAGACATGGGGTTGGACAGTGGGAGAGACTAGAGGGGGGTGAGACATGGGGTTGGACAGTGAGAGACTAGAGGAGGTGAGACATGGGTTGGACAGTGGAGAGACTAGAGGGGGGTGAGACATGGTTGACAGTGGGAGAGACTAGGGAGGGGGTGAGACATTGGGTTGACAGTGGGAGAGACTAGAGGAGGTGAGACATGGGGTTGGACAGTGGGAGAGACTAGGGAGGTGAGACATGGGTTGGACAGTGGGAGAGACTAGAGGGGTGAGACATGGGGCTGGACAGTGGGAGAGACTAGAGGAGGTGAGACATGGGGTTGGACAGTGGGAGAGACTAGAGGGTGAGAGCATGGGTTGGACAGTGGGAGAGACTAGAGGGGGTGAGACATGGGGTTGGCCAGTGGGATAGACTAGAGGGGGTGAGACATGGGGTTGGACAGTGGAGAGACTAGAGGGGGTGAGACATGGGGTTGACAGTGGAGAGACTAGAGGGGGTGAGACATGGGGTTGGACAGTGGAGAGACTAGAGGGGGTGAGACATGGGTTGACAGTGGGGAGACTAGAGGGGGTGAGACATGGGGTTGGACAGTGTGAGAGACTAGAGGGGGTGAGACATGGGGCTGGGACAGGGGAGAGACTTGATTGGGTGAGACATGGGGTTGGACAGTGGAGAGACTAGAGGGGTGAGACATGGGGCTGGGACGGTGGGAGACTAGAGGGGGTGAACAGTGGGGTGGACAGTGGAAAGCCCTGATTGGGTCTCTCATGTGAGCTGGACCTCCTGAGGGGGTGAGACTTGGGGGTCTATCTCTAGAGGCTCCCTCTTATCCCTCCAACTGATGAAAGCCCTTTCTCTCTCTACTCTCCCTCTTCTCCCTCCCTGGCCCCCTTCTTCTTCTCTCTCTACTCTCCCCTCTCCCACCATGGCCCTCTTCTCTACTTCCTCTTCTCCTCCCAGGCCCCTCTCTCACTCTCCCTCTTCTCCTCCCTGGCCCTCTCTATCTACTCTCCCTCTTCTCCCCATGCCCCTCTCTCTACTCTCCTCTTCTCCCTCCCTGGTCCTCTCTCTCTCTTCTGTTCACCCTGAGGAGTGAGGGAGTAGAGCTTAAAGCCTCATTAATAAGCCCTATTGTCCAGACCAGCAGACGGAGCCGCCGGCAGCTGCTGCTTTTGTGGCCGCATCTTGTGTCCTACTTAGAGGGAAAACAACTACTGAATAGTCCAGATAGTGAATAGTCAAGGATAGGGGTTAATTTACCCCCCCACCTCTCTCTGCTGCTCTGTGTGAACACAGAGGGGGGGCTGCTGCTTGTTGCTATGATGGGGGGGAGGGGGTGAAGGAAAGGGGTGAGGGGTGAAGGAAAGGGGTGAGGGGTGAAGGATAGGGTGATGCTGTGTTTTCCCATAATGTCGCTATGTTGAACAACAGTAGGAACCAACTGAAGGCAGAATGAAACGACAGATGGAGCAGTCCAATCCTTAATTATCCTCCACCTATTTCTCTCCCTCTCACATCTCTCCCCCTCTCACATCTCCCCCCTCCTCCTCTCTCACATCTCTCTCCCTCTCTCCTCTCACATCTCTCCCCTCTCCTCCTCTCCTCACATCTCTCCTCTCTCACATCTCTTCCCCTCTCCCTCCCCCTCTCACATCTATCCTCCTCACATCTCTCCCCTCTCACATCTCTCCCTCCTCCTCCTCTCTTCCTCTCACATCTCTCCCTCTCATCCTCCCACATCTCTCTCCCTCGTCTCTCTCTCACATCTCCTCCTCCCCCTCTCACATCTCTCTCCCCCCGCTCACATCTCTCCCCTCTCTCCCTCCCCTCTCACATCTATCCCCTACTTGCTTCCCTCTCCTCTCCCGCTCTCCTCCTCTCTCCCCTCTCACATCTCTCCTCTCTCGCTCCCCCCTCTCACATCTCTCCCCCTCTCTCCCCTCTCCCCTCTCAAATCTCCCCTCTCTCACTCACTTCCCTCTCACATCTCTCCCTCTCTCCTCCTCTCCTCTCACATCTCTCTCTCTCCTCGCTTCTCCCTCTCACATCTCTCCCTCCTCTCCTCCTCTCCCCTCTCACATCTCTCCTCTCTACTTGCTTCCCCCTCTCACATCTCTCCCTCTCTCCTCCTCTCCCCTCTCACATCTCTCTCCCTCTCCTTTCCCCTCTCACATCTCTCCCTCTCTCCTCCTCTCCCCTCTCAAATCTCTCCTCTACTTGCTTCCCCCTCTCACATCTCTCCCTCTCACTCCCTCCTCTCCCCATCTCACATCTATCTCCCTCACTCCTGGTTTCCATCCCATCTCCTCCTCACATCTCTCCCTCTCTCTCCTATCCCTCAGTCCCACCCTCTCAAATCTCCTCTCCCTCTCTACCCTCCTTCCCTCCTCTCCCTCTCTCCCTCTCTCCTCTCCCTCTCCCCTCCCTCACTCTCTCCCCCTCCTCTCTCCCTCCTCTCCCATCTCTCCCTCTCACATCTCTCCCCATCCCTCACATCTCTCTCCCTCTCTCCTGGTCTCCCCCATCTCTCCCCTCCTCGTTTCCCACTCTCATTCTCTCTCCTATCCCTCTCTTTTCACCTCTAAACCTCTCCCTCTCTCCTCCCTCTCCCTCTCCTCCTCTCTCTCCCTCTCCCTCTCCCTCTCTCCCTCTCCTCCCCCTCTTCTCCCTCTCTCCCTCCTCTCTCCCTCTCTCCCCCTCCCTCTCCCCTCCCTCCCCTCTCCCCTCTCCTCTCTCCCTCTCCCTCTCTCTCTCTCCCTCTCCCTCCCTCTCTCCCTCTCCCTCTCTCTCTCCCTCTCTCTCTCTCTCCCCTCTCTCCCTCTCTCCCCTCCCCCCTCTTCCCTCTCTCCCTCTCTCCCCTCTCTCTCTCCCTCTCTCCCTCTCTCCCTCTCCCTCTCTCCCTCTCTCTCCTCTCTCTCCTCTCCCCTCTCTCCCCTCTCTCCCTCTCTCCCCCTCTCTCTCTCCCCCTCTCTCCCTCTCTCTCTCCTCTCTCCTCTCCCTCTCTCCCTCTCTCCCTCTCCCTCTCTCCTCTCTCCTCTCTCCCCTCTCTCCCTCTCCCTCCTCTCTCCCCTCTCTCGCTCTCTCTCCCTCTCTCCCCTCTCCCTCTCTCTCTCTCTCCTCTCCCTCTTCTCTCCCCTCTCTCCCTCTCTCCCTCTCTCCCTCTCCCTCTCCTCTCCCCTCCTCTCCTCTCCCTCTCTCCCCCTCTCCTCTCTCTCCTCTCCCCCCCTTTCTCCCCTCTTCCTCTCTCTCTCTCTCCTCTCCCCTCTCCCCCTCTCTCCCTTCCTCTCCCTCTCTCTCCTCTCTCCTCTCTCTCTCTCCCTCCTCCCCTCTTCTCCCTCTCCCTCTCCTCTCTCATTCCTCTTCTCTTCCTTCTTTCTCCTTCCTCTCTCTCCCTTCCTCTCCCCTCTCTCCTCTCTCCCCCCTTTCCACCCTGCCAGCGGAAGAATGAAATCCTATAAAAACGTTTACTTTGCACCTCCTGCCTCTTCCTCTTCTCTCTGGAGGGATGGAGAAGGTGGGAGGGATGGAGAGATAGGGAGAGAGAGAGAGAGAAGGAGAGATGAGAGGGAGAGAGGGAGAGAAGGTCCCCCGGATGGAGAGATAGGGGGAGAGAGAGAGAGGTGGGAGGGATGGAGAGATAGGGGAAAAGAGAGAGAGAGAAGGTAGGAGGGATGGGAGAGATAGGGGGAGAGAGAGAGAGGAGAGATGGGAGGAGGGAGGGAGGGAGGAGGGAGGAGAGAGAGGTGGGAGGGAGGGAGGAGGGAGGGAGAGGAGGGAGGGGGAGGTGGGAGGGATGGAGAGAGAGAGAGAGAGAAGTTGCTAAGGAAGGAGAGATAGGAGGAGAGAGAGAGAGAAGGTGGGAGGGATGGAGAGATAGGGGGAGAGAGAGAGGAGAGAGATGGGAGGGAGGGAGGGAGAGAGAGGTGGGAGGGAGGGAGGGAGGGAGGGAGAGGTGGGAGGGAGGGAGGAGAGAGGTGGAGGGAGAGGTGGGAGGGATGTAGAGAGAGAGAGAAGTTGCGAGGGAAGGAGAGAGGGAGTGAGAGAGAGAGAGAGGTGGGAGGGAGGGAGAGAGAGAGGTGGGAGGGATGGAGAAGGTGGGAGGGATGGAGAGATAGGGGGAGAGAGAGAGAGAAGGGAGAGATGAGAGGAGAGAGAGAAGGTGGGAGGGATGGAGAGATAGGGGGAGAGAGAGGTGGAGGGATGGAGAGATAGGGGAGAGAGAGAGAGAGAGAGAGAGAAGGTGGGAGGGATGGAGATAGGGGAGAGAGAGAGAAGGAGAGATGAGAGGAGAGAGAGAGAGAAGGTGGGAGGGATGAGAGATAGGGGGAGAGAGAGAAGGTGGGAGGGATGGAGAGATAGGGGAGAGAGAGAGAGGTGGGAGGGATGGAGAGATAGGGGAGAGAGAGAGAGGTGGAGGGATGGAGAGATAGGGGGAGAGAGAGAGGGTGGGAGGGATGGAGAGATAGGGGGAGAGAGAGAGAGAGAGAGAAGGTAGGAGGGATGGAGAGATAGGGGGAGAGAGAGAGAGAGAGAGAGAGATGATGGAGGGAGGGAGGGAGGGAGGGAGAGAGAGGTGGGAGGAGGGAGGGAGGGAGGGAGGGAGAGGTGGGAGGGAGAGAGGTGGGAGGGATGAAGAGAGAGAGAGAGAAGTTGCGAGGGAAGGAGAGATAGGGAGGAGAGAGAGAGAGAGAGAGAGGGAGGGAGGGAGAGAGAGAGGTGGAGGGGGAGGGAGGGAGAGAGAGAGGTGGGAGGGAGAGAGAGAGAAGGTGGGGGAGGAGGGAGGTGACAAAAGCTAGTTGTTGTGTTGTCTGATGTAATGTGGAGATACATCAGCCTTGAGGAGGAACTGTAGGAATGTAACACAGGGGCTTGTGGACATCACTCACTCACAACACTGATAGGACCATGTGTTTCTCACTCACAACACTGATAGGACCATGTGTTTCTCACTCACAACACTGATAGGACCATGTGTTTCTCAGTACAACACTGATAGGACCATGTGTTTCTCACTCACAACACTGATAGGACCATGTGTTTCTCAGTACAACACTGATAGGACCATGTGGTTCTCAGTAAAACACTGATAGGACCATGTGGTTCTCAGTAAAACACTGATAGGACCATGTGGTTCTCAGTAAAACACTGATAGGACCATGTGGTTCTCAGTAAAACACTGATAGGACCATGTGGTTCTCAGTAAAACACTGATAGGACCATGTGGTTCTCAGTAAAACACTGATAGGACCATGTGGTTCTCAGTAAAACACTGATAGGACCATGTGGTTCTCAGTAAAACACTGATAGGACCATGTGGTTCTCAGTAAAACACTGATAGGACCATGTGTTTCTCAGTAAAACACTGATAGGACCATGTGTTTCTCAGTAAAACACTGATAGGACCATGTGGTTCTCAGTAAAACACTGATAGGACCATGTGGTTCTCAGTAAAACACTGATAGGACCATGTGGTTCTCAGTAAAACACTGATAGGACCATGTGGTTCTCAGTAAAACACTGATAGGACCATGTGGTTCTCAGTAAAACACTGATAGGACCATGTGTTACTCAGTCTCAGAGAGACCCCTGAGATATATACAGAGAGAGAGAGAGACCCCTGAGATATATACAGAGAGAGAGAGAGACCCCTGAGATATATACAGAGAGAGAGAGACCCCTGAGATATATACAGAGAGAGAGAGACCCCTGAGATATATACAGAGAGAGAGAGACCCTGAGATATATACAGAGAGAGAGAGACCCCTGAGATATATACAGAGAGAGAGAGACCCCTGAGATATATACAGAGAGAGAGAGACCCCTGAGATATATACAGAGAGAGAGAGACCCCTGAGATATATACAGAGAGAGAGAGACCCCTGAGATATATACAGAGAGAGAGAGAGACCCCTGAGATATATACATTTACATTTACATTTAAGTCATTTAGCAGACGCTCTTATCCAGAGGGACTTACAAATTGGTGCGTTCACCTTAAGACATCCAGTGGAACAGCCACTTTACAATAGTGCATCTAAATCTTTTAAGGGGGGTGAGAAGGATTACTTTATCCTATCCTAGGTATTCCTGAAAGAGGTGGGGTTTCCCATATACAGAGAGAGAGAGACCCCTGAGATATATACAGAGAGAGACCCCTGAGATATATATATATATAGAGAGAGAGAGAGCGAGACCCCTGAGATATATACAGAGAGAGAGAGAGACCCCTGAGAGATATATATATAGAGAGAGAGAAAAAGAGAGAGAGAGAGAGCATAGAGAGAGATAGAGAGAGAGAGAGAGAGAGAGAGAGAGGTCAGCTGGATGCAGATTTTCCCTGAGACAGAGTACTTCTGGTTGGGTTGTGTGAGCCGTCTCAGATTTAACAGAGTTTAAAATAGACAGAGAGACCTTGTGTTCTAGAGCTGAGAGATTGTGGGGCCTGTAATGACCACCTCCCCTGGGGTCACCCTGTCCTGGTACATAAACACCCTGGGGTCACCCTGGGGTTACCCTGTCCTGGTACATAAACGCCCTGGGGACACCCTGTCCTGGTACATACACACCTCACCCTGGGTTTACCCTGTCCTGGTACATAAACACCTCACCCTGGGGTCACCCTGTCCTGGTACATAAACACCTCACCCTGGGGTCACCCTGCCCTGGTACATAAACACCTCACCCTGGGGTTACCCTGTCCTGGTACATAAACACCCTGGGGTCACCCTGTCCTGGTACATAATCACCCTGTCCTGGTACATAAACACCTCACCCTGGGGTTACCCTGTCCTGGTACATAAACACCTCACCCTGGGGTTACCCTGTCCTGGTACATAAACACCCCAGGGTCACCCTGTCCTGGTACATAAACACCTCACCCTGGGGTCACCCTGTCCTGGTACATAAACACCCTGGGGTCACCCTGTCCTGGTACATAAACGCCTCACCCTGGGGTCACCCTGTCCTGGTACATAAACACCCTGGGGTCACCCTGTCCTGGTACATAAACACCTCACCCTGGGGTCACCCTGTCCTGGTTGCTCCACTCGACAGCTGTAGAGTCATTAGAGCAGAGTAGGGAGTTTGGTTCTCTGTCTTCAGAGAGGGTAAACACTGGTTTTCACTGAATTAATCATTTACACACTAGGGCTTGAGAGGCCAAATGAAATGTTAGCTGTTAGCTTTTGGTGAGGCTTTCAAAAGGCAATTAACAATTTAGCTTTATTTTGGCTAAGCTCTTGAAATATTAATTTAGTTGAGTGTAGCTGCACCGTGTATCGTTTAATGTGATTTCACTGTTTTACACAAACCTCCCTAATGAGTTGAATGGATGGAAGCTGACAGGTTGTTCAGAGCTGCAGTCGATTCTTCATCCTCCTCTACGTTAAGGCAGAGAGATAAACGTGGCCCGGATGTTCCTCTCTACAGCACCACTCACATCCACAGGGGTACAGAATGTTCCTCTCTACAGCACCACTCACATCCACAGGGGTACAGGATGTTCCTCTTTACAGCACCACTCACATCCACAGGGGTACAGGATGTTCCTCTCTACAGCACCACTCACATCCACAGGGGTACAGGATGTTCCTCTCTACAGCACCACTCACATCCACAGTGGTACAGGATGTTCCTCTACAGCGCCACTCACATCCACAGTGGTACAGGATGTTCCTCCACAGCACCACTCACATCCACAGTGGTACAGGATGTTCCTCTTACAGCACCACTCACATCCACAGTGGTACAGGATGTTCCTCTCTACAGCACCACTCACATCCACAGGGGTACAGGATGTTCCTCTTTACAGCACCACTCACATCCACAGGGGTACAGGATGTTCCTCTCTACAGCACCACTCACATCCACAGTGGTACAGGATGTTCCTCTACAGCGCCACTCACATCCACAGTGGTACAGGATGTTCCTCTTTACAGCACCACTCACATCCACAGTGGTACAGGATGTTCTCTACAGCACCACTCACATCCACAGTGGTACAGGATGTTCCTCTCCACAGCACCACTCACATCCACAGTGGTACAGGATGTTCCTCTCTACAGCACCACTCACATCCACAGTGGTACAGGATGTTCCTCTACAGCACCACTCACATCCACAGTGGTACAGGATGCTCTCTACAGCACCACTCACATCCACAGTGGTACAGGATGTTCCTCTCTACAGCACCACTCACATCCACAGGGGTACAGGATGTTCCTCTACAGCACCACTCACATCCACAGTGGTACAGGATGTTCCTCTACAGCACCACTCACATCCACAGTGGTACAGGATGTTCCTCTTTACAGCACCACTCACATCCACAGTGGAACAGGATGTTCCTCTACAGCACCACTCACATCCACAGTGGTACAGGATGTTCCTCTACAGCACCACCACATCCACAGTGGAACAGGATGTTCCTCTTTACATCACCACTACATCCACAGTGGTACAGGATGTTCCTCTATAGCACCACTCACATCCACAGGGGTACAGGATGTTCCGCTACAGCACCACTCACATCCACAGGGTAGTTGTTCCCCACAGCACCACTCACATCCACAGGGGTACAGGATGTTCCTCTTTACAGCACCACTTCATCCACAGTGGTACAGGATGTTCCTCTCCTGACAGCACCACTACATCCACAGTGGAACAGGATGTTCCTCTTTACAGCACCACTCACATCCACAGTGGTACAGGATGTCCTCTTTACAGCACCACTGACATCCACAGTGGAACAGGATGTTCCTCTTTACATCACCACTGGTAGGGGTACAGGATGTTCCTCCAGCACCACTCACATCCACAGGGGTACATGATGTTACAGCACCACTCACATCCACAGTGGTACAGGATGTTCCTCTCTTACATCACCACTCACATCCACAGTGATACAGGATGTTCCTCTTGAGCATCACCACTCACATCCACAGTGGTACAGGATGTTCCTCTACAGCACCACTCACATCCACAGTGGTACAGGACGTTCCTCTTTTACAGCACCAATCACATCCAGTGGTACAGGATGTTCCTCTCTACAGCACCACTCACATCCACAGTGGTACAGGATGTACTCCTCTGGAGCACCACCACATCCACAGTGGTACAGGATGTTCCTCTACAGCACCACTACATCCACAGTGGTACAGGATGTTCCTCTTTACATCACCACTCACATCCACAGTGGTACAGGATAGCTTCTCCTGGAGCGTCGGCCAGCTTCACTACATACTGGGTAGTTTAGCTTCTCCTGGAGCGTAGGCCAGCTTCACATACTGGGTAGTTTAGCTTTCTCCTGAGCGAGGCCAGCTTCACTACATACTGGGTAGTTGTACTTCTCCTGGAGCATAGGCCAGCTTCACTCTGTACTGGGTAGTTGTACTTCCCTGGAGCGAGGGTCAGCTTCACTACATACTGGGTAGTTGTACTTCTCCTGGAGCGAGGGCCAGCTTCACTACATACTGGGTAGTTGTACTTCTCCTGAGCGTAGGCCAGCTTCACTACATACTGGGTAGTTTAGCTTCTCCTGGAGCGTAGGCCAGCTTCACTACGTACTGGGTAGTTGTACTTCTCCTGGAGCGTAGGCCAGCTTCACTACATACGGGGTAGTTGTACTTCTGGAGCGTCGGCCAGCTTCACTACATACGGGGTGGTTTAGCTTCTCCTGGAGCGTCGGCCAGCTTCAAGAGGTTTCTATCTTATTCAGTCCTTGGACGTGATACATCGATGTTGCAGATATAATGTCACGTTACTGTTGACAACAGCAAGGAGAACACGATCTCTGGGCAAGGCAGACAAACATTCCCCAGCCGATGGAGCTGTTCCAGAAGCCAAACCTCTGCCTGACGTCAGAGTCCTGCCACACTGTTGGCTTGGGGTTAGTAGTGTTAGTGACAGGCAGACGGCCAGCCGATGGAGCTGTTCCAGAAGCCAAACTCTGCCTGACGTCAGAGTCCTGCCACACTGTTGGCTTGGGGTTAGTAGTGTTAGTGACAGGCAGACGGCCTGCGACCTCCTGCCCTCGGCCCTCTGTTCCTGGGCCAGCAGCCTGCCTCCCTGCCTCAGCCCTCTGTTCCTGGGCCAGCAGCCTGCCTCCCTGCCTCAGCCCTCTCCTGTCCTCCCATCCCCGTCACTGGGCCAGCAGCCTGCCTCCCTGCTCCAGCCCTCTCCTGTCCTCCCATCCCTGTCACTGGGCCAGCAGCCTGCCTCCCTGCTCCAGCCCTCTCCTGTCCTCCCATCCCCCGTCACTGGGCCAGCAGCCTGCCTCCCTGCTCCAGCCCTCTCCTGTCCTCCCATCCCCGTCACTGGGCCAGCAGCCTCCGTTACAGCTCCAGCCCTCTCCTGTCCTCCCATCCCCGTCACTGGGCCAGCAGCCTGCCTCCCTGCTCCAGCCCTCTCCTGTCCTCCCATCCCCGTCACTGGGCCAGCAGCCTGCCTCCTGCTCTAGCCCTCTCCTGTCCTCCCATCCCCGTCACTGGGCCAGCAGCCTGCCTCCCTGCTCCAGCCCTCTCCTGTCCTCCCCTCCCCGTCACTGGGCCAGCAGCCTGCCTCCCTGCTCCAGCCCCTCTCCTGTCCTCCCATCCTCGTCACTGGGCCAGCAGCCTGCCTCCCTGCTCCAGCCCCTCTCCTGTCCTCCCATCCCCGTCACTGGGCCAGCAGCCTGCCTCCCTGCTCCAGCCCTCTCCTGTCCTCCCATCCCCGTCACTGGGCCAGCAGCCTGCCTCCCTGCTCCAGCCCTCTCCTGTCCTCCCATCCCCGTCACTGGGCCAGCAGCCTACGTTACAGCTCCAGCCTGATGTTTTGTTTGGAGAGGGTTAGGCAAAGCCCTCAGCTGCCCCCCTCGTCATGACTGCCTGCACCCACTGCATCTGCAGTGCCTGCACCCCCCCACCCCCCCCCATGTTTGGGACTCTACCTTTCCACCTCTCTCCCTTTCCACCTCTCCCCCCCTGCTTGTTCAGGGACACACCCTCCAGTCCTCTCCACCCTGTTGCTCTAAACCCAGAGATCCCTCTCTATTCCCCGTCTCTTTCCCCACCGGCCCTGTTTCCATCCCTCTCTATTCCCTGTCTCTTTCCCCACCGGCCCTGTTTCCATCCCTCTCTATTCCCTGTCTCTTTCCCCACCGGCCCTGTTTCCATCCCCCTCTATTCCCTGTCTCTTTCCCCACCGGCCCTGTTTCCATCCCTCTCTATTCCCTGTCTCTTTCCACACCGGCCCTGTTTCCATCCCTCTCTCTGCTTCTCCCTTGTCCTTCCCTTGTGAGATCTCGTGTGCGTTTACAGCTTGTTTTTTTGTAGGAATGTATTTATGAACATTCAGCCTCCAACAATCCACCCGTTAATGTATGACATCAAGCCTTCCTGTAGATGGGTTGTATAATGGGGCTGCTGTGGAAAGAACATAGAGGAAGCAGGTCACGGTAACACAGCGTTAATCTCATTTAACCACACGCAGGTGATGGAAATGTCAGCCTGACACTCACATCCTGTTTTCTTTGCCGTGGTTAACGATGGGAGTCCTCTCTTCAGTTCATACAGGTTAATTATATATATATTATTTTGTTTTGACTAGTTCACCCTCTATTACCTTGCTATGAGCACTCCCATTGGGAGGCAGGGTTCCTTGTGTACCCCTGTTGAAGCTGTTATGATATTCAGATTTTTTTGGCTGTGGTTTTTTTACAAGTTATCTGATGCTATAGGCAAGGATCTGATATGCCCGAACAGAAACTATTTTCCAAGTCAAATGTTTCGTCTTACTTATCCTACTCAGTGAGACACAGGACTAGGAGGCTCCCTTCATTGTTCGCCAGATTCAAAAACTTGCTTGCTGAAGCCCTCTGCCAAAAATAACATGACTGAATCCAAGGTTATGAAATAACTTTTAAAAAGTCACTATATCAAAGAGGCAGATTCACAGTCTCAGACCTGGCCTCAATCCGGTGGGATTCACAGTCTCAGACCTGGCCTCAATGCCGGTGTGGGATTCACAGTCTCAGACCTGGCCTCAATGCCGGTGTGGGATTCACAGTCTCAGACCTGGCCTCAATGCCGGTGTGGGATTCAGTCTCAGACCTGGCCTCAATGCCGGTGTGGGATTCACAGTCTCAGACCTGGCCTCAATGCCGGTGTGGGATTCACAGTCTCAGACCTGGCCTCAATGCCGGTGTCTCAGACCTGGCCTCACAGTCTCAGACCTGGCCTCAATGCCGGTGTGGGATTCACAGTCTCAGACCTGGCCTCAATGCCGGTGTGGGATTCACAGTCTCAGACCTGGCCTCAATGCCGGTGTGGGATTCACAGTCTCAGACCTGGCCTCAATGCCGGTGTGGGATTCACAGTCTCAGACCTGGCCTCAATTGTGGGATTCACAGTCTCAGACCTGGCCTCAATGCCAGTGTGGATGGACCTGGCCTCAATGCCGGTCACAGTCTCAGACCTGGCCTCAATGCCGGTGTGGGATTCACAGTCTCAGACCTGGCCTCAATGCCGGTGTGGGACCTTCACAGTCTGGGATTCACAGTCTCAGACCTGGCCTCAATGCCGGTGTGGGATTCACAGTCTCAGACCTGGCCTCAATGCCAGTGGGGATTCACAGTCTCAGACCTGGCCTCAATGCCGGTGTGGGATTCACAGTCTCAGACCTGGCCTCAATGCCAGACCTGGCCTCAATGTGGGATTCACAGTCTCAGACCTGGCCTCAATGCCGGTGTGGGATTCACAGTCTCAGACCTGGCCTCAATGCCGGTGTGGGATTCACAGTCTCAGACCTGGCCTCAATGCCGGTGGGGATTCACAGTCTCAGACCTGGCCTCAATGCCAGTGTGGGATTCACAGTCTCAGACCTGACCTGGGATTCCAGTCAGACCTGGGCTCAATGCCGGTGTGGGATGTGGGATTCACAGTCTCAGACCTGGCCTCAATGCCGGTGTGGGATTCACAGTCTGGCCTCAATGCCGGTGTGGGATTCACAGTCTCAGACCTGGCCTCAATGCCGGTGTGGGATTCACAGTCTCAGACCTGGCCTCAATGCCGGTGTGGGATTCACAGTCTCAGACCTGGCCTCAATGCCGGTGTGGGATTCACAGTCTCAGACCTGGCCTCAATGCCGGTGTGGGATTCACAGTCTCAGACCTGGGCCGGTGGGATTCACAGTCTCAGACCTGGCCTCAATGCCAGTGTGGGATTCACAGTCTCAGACCTGGCCTCAATGCCAGTGGGATTCACAGTCTCAGACCTGGCCTCAATGCCGGTGTGGGATTCACAGTCTCAGACCTGGCCTCAATGCCGGTGTGGGATTCACAGTCTCAGACCTGGCCTCAATGCCGGTGTGGGATTCAACGTCTAGGTCAACACGTCTCTACAGAGGTTCTCCAGTGTTCTTTACTGCAAATTCTGAGAATGGAGATTGGTATTGTAGACCCAAGGTTATTGTGGTAGACCCAAGGTTATTGTGGTAGACCCAAGGTTATTGTGGTAGACCCAAGGTTATTGTGGTAGACCCAAGGTTATTGTGGTAGACCCAAGGTTGTTATTGTAGACCCAAGGTTCTTGTTGTAGACCCAAGGTTCTTGTGGTAGACCCAAGGTTGTTATTGTAGACCCAAGGTTGTTATTGTAGACCCAAGGTTGTTATTGTAGACCCAAGGTTGTTATTGTAGACCCAAGGTTCTTATTGTAGACCCAAGGTTCTTATTGTAGACCCAAGGTTATTGTGGTAGACCCAAGGTTATTGTGGTAGACCCAAGGTTCTTGTGGTAGACCCAAGGTTGTTATTGTAGACCCAAGGTTGTTATTGTAGACCCAAGGTTCTTGTGGTAGACCCAAGGTTCTTGTGGTAGACCCAAGGTTCTTGTGGTAGACCCAAGGTTGTTATTGTAGACCCAAGGTTCTTGTTGTAGACCCAAGGTTCTTGTGGTAGACCCAAGGTTGTTATTGTAGACCCAAGGTTGTTATTGTAGACCCAAGGTTGTTATTGTAGACCCAAGGTTGTTATTGTAGACCCAAGGTTGTTATTGTAGACCCAAGGTTCTTGTTGTAGACCCAAGGTTCTTGTTGTAGACCCAAGGTTCTTGTTGTAGACCCAAGGTTCTTGTGGTAGACCCAAGGTTCTTGTGGTAGACCCAAGGTTCTTGTGGTAGACCCAAGGTTGTTGTTGTAGACCCAAGGTTGTTATTGTAGACCCAAGGTTGTTGTTGTAGACCCAAGGTTGTTGTTGTAGACCCATGGTTGTTGTTGTAGACCCAATTTTCTTATTGTAGACCCAAGGTTGTTGTTGTAGACCCAATGTTCTTGTTGTAGACCCAAGGTTCTTGTTGTAGACCCAAGGTTCTTGTTGTAGACCCAAGGTTCTTGTTGTAGACCCAAGGTTCTTGTTGTAGACCCAAGGTTCTTGTTGTAGACCCACGGTTGTTGTTGTAGACCCAAGGTTGTTGTTGTAGACCCAAGGCTGTTGTTGTAGACCCAAGGTTCTTGTGGAAGGTCATTATTATTTAAATAAAAAGCATTCTGTATGTGTCCTGTGTTGAGTTTGGGTTGCCTATATATGCTGCTACTTCTCTGATGATTATTGATGTTTGGGTTTCAGCCTCTCCGTCTCAGGTTCAGTGTTCAGCCTGCGGGAAATTGACGGTGAAGGATTTCATTGATAATAAATCCGTGTTTCTGATTGGAACAGAAGCTGGTAACATGGGGAGAATGGAGGGAGGGAGACCTCATTAGCGAGCTACTCACCTGAATACAAACTTACTGTGTGCATGAGTCTGTGTGCGTGAGTCTGTGTGCGTGAGTCTGTGTGCGTGAGTCTGTGTGCGTGAGTCTGTGTGCGTGAGTCTGTCTGTGTGCGTGAGTCTGTCTGTGTGCGTGAGTCTGTGTGCGTGAGTCTGTGTGCGTGAGTCTGTGTGTGTGCGTGAGTCTGTGTGCGTGAGTCTGTGTGCGTGAGTCTGTGTGCGTGAGTCTGTCTGTGTGCGTGAGTCTGTGTGCGTGAGTCTGTGTGCGTGAGTCTGTGTGCGTGAGTCTGTGTGCGTGAGTCTGGGTGCGTGAGTCTGTGTGTGTGTGTGTGTGAGTCTGTGTGTGTGTGTGAGTCTGGGTGCGTGAGTCTGTATGTGTGTGTGAGTCTGGGTGCGTGAGTCTGTGTGCGTGAGTCTGTGTGCGTGAGTCTGTCTGTGTGCGTGAGTCTGTGTGCGTGAGTCTGTCTGTGTGCGTGAGTCTGTGTGTGTGTGTGAGTCTGTGTCTCGTCTCTCTCTCTCTCTCTCTCTCTCTGTCTCTCTCTCTCTCTCTCTCTCTCTCTCTCTCTCTCAATTCAATTCAATTCAATGGGCTTTATTGGCATGGGAAACATGTGTTAACATTGCCAAAGCAAGTGAGGTAGATAATATATAAAGTGAAATAAACAATAAAAATTAACAGTAAACATTACACATACAGAAGTTTCAAAACAATAAAGACATTACAAATGTCATATTATGTATATATACAGTGTTTTAACAATGTACAAATGGTTAAAGTACACAAGATAAAATAAATAAGCATAGATATGGGTTGTATTTACAATGGTGTATGTTCTTCACTGGTTGCCCTTTTCTCGTGGCAACAGGTCACAAATCTTGCTGCTGTGATGGCACACTGAATTTCACCCAGTAGATATGGGAGTTTATCAAAATTGATTTGTTTTCGAATTCTTTGTCTCTCTCTCCTCAGAGGGTGTGTGTGAGATCTGGCTGACCAGTGAGGACACCGGGGCTTATGGGAAGGACATCGGGACAGACCTGCCCACTCTGCTATGGAGACTAGTGGAAGAAATTCCCGAAGGAGCCATGCTGAGACTGGGCATGACCAACCCTCCGTACATCCTGGATCACCTAGAGGTACCGTCACTGTGTGTGTGTGTGTGTGTGTGTGTGTGTTAGTGTATGAGTGTGTGTGTGTTAGTGTATGAGTGTGTGTATGTGTCTGACAGTGTGTGTGTGTTAGTGTTCTGTGATCCCGGGGATGTGCCACACTAGTAACAGGGTAGAGGTACTGTGACGAGCTGTTTTAATTGGCTGGGGGGTTCATTGAGGCTGTAATGTGGTCCCCGTATGTATAGGCCACGTTTATGCTCTGATGCATTCGAATTAAAACCTGACCAAGCTTCCTGCTAATGAAGGAAATAACAGTTAAATGCTAATTAGTTGTGTAATTTTGAGAGTTGGATGTATATGGAGGACAGTGGGAAGGCATTTTTTTGTTTCATGCAATGGATTCGTCTGCCTAGCGATGGATTCCTCCACCTAGCGATGGATTCCTCCACCTAGCGATGGATTCCTCCACCTAGCGATGGATTCCTCCGCCTAGCGATGGATTCCTCCGCCTAGCGATGGGTTCCTCCGCCTAGCGATGGGTTAGTCCGCCTAGCGATGGATTCCTCCGCCTAGCGATGGATTCCTCCGCCTAGCGATGGGTTCCTCCGCCTAGCGATGGGTTAGTCCGCCTAGCGATGGATTCCTCCGCCTAGCGATGGATTCCTCCGCCTAGCGATGGATTCCTCCGCCTAGCGATGGGTTCCTCCGCCTAGCGATGGGTTCCTCCGCCTAGCGATGGGTTAGTCCGCCTAGCCTCCGATGGATTCCTCCGCCTAGCGATGGATTCCTCCGCCTAGCGATGGATTCTCCGCCAGCGATTCTCCGCCTAGCGATGGATTCCTCCGCCTAGCGATGGATTCCTCCGCCTCCGCCTAGCGATGGATTCGTCCGCCTAGCGATGATTCCTCCGCCTAGCGATGGGATTCCTCCGCCTAGCGATGGATTCCTCCGCCTAGCGATGGATTCCTCCGCCTAGCGATGGATTCGTCCGCCTAGCGATGGGATTCGTCCGCCTAGCGATGGATTCGTCCGCCTGGATTCCTCCGCCTAGCGATGGATTCCTCCGCCTAGCGATGGGTTCGTCTGCCTAGCGATGGATTCCTCCGCCTAGCGATGGTGGATTCTTCCTCCTGCCTAGCGATGGGTTCCTCCGCCTCTGCCTAGCGATGGGCCTATTCCTCCGCCTAGCGATGGATTCCTCCGCCTAGCGATGGGTTCCTCCGCCTGCGATGGGTTCTCCGCCTGGCGATGGGTTTGTCTGCCTCCGCCTGCGATGGGTTCGATGGATTCCTCCGCCTAGCGATGGGTTCATCTGCCTAGCGATGGATTCCTCTGCCTCCGCCTAGCGATGGATTCCTCTGCCTTCCTCCGCCTAGCGATGGGCCTAGCGATGGATTCCTCCGCCTAGCGATGGGTTCGTCCGCCTAGCGTGGATTCGTCCGCCTAGCGATGGATTCGCCGCCAGCGATGGGTTCGTCTGCCTAGCGATGGGATTCCTCCGCCTAGCGATTGGTTCGTCTGCCTAGCGATGGGTTCGTCCGCCTAGCGATGGATCCGCCTCGATGGATTCGCCTAGCGATGGGTTCGTCCGCCTAGCGATGGGTTTGTCTGCTCCGCCTAGCGATCTGGGATGGATTCCTCTGCCGCCTAGCGATGGGTTCTGCCTAGCGCCTCCGCCTAGCGATGGGTTCGTCCGCCTAGCGATGGGTTCGTCCGCCTAGCGATGGGTTCGTCTGCCGATGGATTAGGCCTAGCGATGGGTTCGTCCGCCTAGCGATGGGTTCGTCCGCCTAGCGATGGGTTCGTCCGCCTAGCGATGGGTTCGTCCGCCTAGCGATGGGTTCGTCCGCCTAGCGATGGGTTCGTCCGCCTAGCGATGGGTTCGTCCGCCTAGCGATGGGTTCGTCTGCCTAGCGATGGGTTCGTCCGCCTAGCGATGGGTTCGTCCGCCTAGCGATGGGTTCGTCCGCCTAGCGATGGGTTCGTCCGCCTAGCGATGGGTTCGTACGTTCAGCAGATGAACTTGTTATTTTGTTGTTGTTCTCTCTCTTTATACAGTTCAATATGTGAACCAGTAGTCAGTCTGTATAATATGTGTGTGTGATGAACTAGAGTTCAGTGAACCAGTAGCTCCAGTCTTTATAAAGTGACATCTGTTGTGTTCTTCCAACCAGCTAAAGGGCAGATCTGTCTGGTTTGGGGCCTTTTTTCTTTCTTTCTCAGACACTTCAGATATTACGTCGCCTGCTATTGGACCAAAAAAAAAAAACTCAAAGTAAATGGTTTTGATTCGTCGAGGAAAATGCCAAGTGCACTCTTCTAAGCCACTCACGTCGGTTACTTCTGACACATCCGGAAAATACCAACGCCGACGACGACGCGTCGCCATTTTGGTGATTGGTGCTGTTAGATCCAGATTGGTCTCATGGGCATTTCATTTTGACATTATTATATATTTCACCTTTAATGGATCTACTTTCTGTCTCTCTCCGAGACATGAAAAGGTATCTTAACAAAGCCTAGTGCTTCCTGTTTGACATTTTCCTTTTTTCTCTCTTTTTTTTTCTGAGTGGTCGGTCTCGCTACTGCGATGATGGAGTAACAGGGGGAAAAGGGTAGGAAATTGCAGGGTGATTTGAGCTGTGAAGAGCTCTGTGATCCTGTGGCGTATTAACACCTTCAGTAAGGAAGGCGTTTAGCACAGAGACAGTCAGAGGGGCGTTTAGCACAGCATTAAAGCCCAGAGACAGTCAGAGGGGCGTTTAGCACAGCATTAAAGCCCAGAGACAGTCAGAGGGGTGTTTATAGCACAGCATTAAAGCCCAGAGACAGTCAGGGGGGCGTTTAGCACAGCATTAAAGCCCAGAGACAGTCAGAGGGGCGTTTAGCACAGCATTAAAGCCCAGAGACAGTCAGAGGGGCGTTTAGCACAGCATTAAAGCCCAGAGACCGTCAGAGGGGCGTTTAGCACAGCATTAAAGCCCAGAGACAGTCAGAGGGGTGTTTAGCACAGCATTAAAGCCCAGAGACAGTCAGAGAACCAGAGGGGCGTTTAGCACAGCATTACAGCCCAGAGACAGTCAGAAAACCAGAGGGGCGTTTAGCACAGCATTAAAGCCCAGAGACAGTCAGGGGGGCGTTTAGCACAGCATTAAAGCCCAGAGACAGTCAGAGGGGCGTTTAGCACAGCATTAAAGCCCAGAGACAGTCAGAGGGGCATTAAAGCGAGACAGTCAGAGGGGCGTTTAGCACAGCATTAAAGCCCAGAGACAGTCAGTCAGGAGGAGGCGGGTGTTTAGCACAGCATTAAAGCCCAGAGACAGTCAGAGAACCAGAGGGGCGTTTAGCACAGCATTTACAGCCCAGAGACAGTCAGAAAACCAGAGGGGCGTTTAGCACAGCATTAAAGCCCAGAGACAGTCAGAGGGGCGTTTAGCACAGCATTAAAGCCCAGAGACAGTCAGAGGGGTGTTTAGCACAGCATTAAAGCCCAGAGACAGTCAGAGAACCAGAGGGGCGTTTAGCACAGCATTAAGAGAGAGATGACAGTCTATATGAAGGGGTAGGCAGGGAAGGGATGGAGAGAGAGGACAGTCTATATGAAGGGGTAGGCAGGGAAGGGATGGAGAGAGAGGACAGTCTATACGAAGGGGTAGGCAGGGAAGGGATGGAGAGAGAGGACAGTCTATATGAAGGGGTAGGCAGGGAAGGGATGGAGAGAGAGGACAGTCTATATGAAGGGGTAGGCAGGGAAGGGATGGAGAGAGAGGACAGTCTATATGAAGGGGTAGGCAGGGAAGGGATGGAGAGAGGGGACAGTCTATATGAAGGGGTAGGCAGGGAAGGGATGGAGAGAGAGGACAGTATATATGAAGGGGTAGGCAGGGAAGGGATGGAGAGAGAGGACAGTCTATATGAAGGGATGGAGAGAGAGATGACAGTCTATATGATGTGATGGGAAGGGATGGAGAGAGGACAGTCTATATGATGTGATGGGAAGGGATGGAGAGAGATGACAGTCTATATGATGTGATGGGAAGGGATGGAGAGAGGACAGTCTATATGATGTGATGGGAAGGGATGGAGAGAGAGGACGGTCTATATGAAGGGGTGGAGAGAGGACAGTCTATATGATGGGAAGGGATGGAGAGAGAGGACAGTCTATATGATGTGATGGGAATGGATGGAGAGAGGACAGTCTATATGAAGGGGATGGAGAGAGGACATTATATGTGATGGAGAGAGAGGACAGTCTATATGATGTGATGGGGAGGGATGGAGAGAGGACAGTCTATATGATGTGATGGGGAGGGATGGAGAGAGGACAGTCTATATGATGTGATGGGGAGGGATGGAGAGAGGACAGTCTATATGATGTGATGGGAAGGGATGGAGAGAGGACAGTCTATGATGTGATGGGAAGGGATGGAGAGAGGACAGTCTATGTGATGTGATAGGGAGGGATGGAGAGAGGACAGTCTATATGAAGGGGATGGAGAGAGGACAGTCTATATGATGTGATGGGGAGGGATGGAGAGAGGACAGTCAATATGAAGGGGATGGAGAGAGGACAGTCTATATGATGTGATGGGAAGGGATGGAGAGAGGACAGTCTATATGATGTGATGGGAAGGGATGGAGAGAGAGGACGGTCTATATGAAGGGGTGGAGAGAGGACAGTCTATATGATGTGATGGGAATGGATGGAGAGAGGACAGTCTATATGAAGGGGATGGAGAGAGGACATTATATGTGATGGAGAGAGAGGACAGTCTATATGATGTGATGGGGAGGGATGGAAAGAGGACAGTCTATATGATGTGATGGGGAGGGATGGAGAGAGGACAGTCTATATGATGTGATGGGGAGGGATGGAGAGAGGACAGTCTATATGATGTGATGGGAAGGGATGGAGAGAGGACAGTCTATATGATGTGATGGGAAGGGATAGAGAGAGGACAGTCTATATGAAGGGGATGGAGAGAGAACAGTCTATATGAAGGGATGGACAGA
Source organism: Oncorhynchus nerka (assembly GCF_034236695.1). Classification (NCBI taxonomy): domain Eukaryota; kingdom Metazoa; phylum Chordata; class Actinopteri; order Salmoniformes; family Salmonidae; genus Oncorhynchus; species Oncorhynchus nerka. Next base: position 21,655 of record NW_027039883.1, on the reverse strand, counting down.
GGACAGTCTATATGAAGGGATGGAGAGAGGACAGTCTATGATGTGATGGGAAGGGATGGAGAGAGGACAGTCTATATGATGTGATGGGGAGGGATGGAGAGAGGACAGTCTATATGATGGGATGGAGAGAGGACAGTCTATATGATGGAGAGAGGACAGTCTATATGAAGGGGTGGGGGAGGGATGGAGAGAGGGACAGTCTATATGAAGGGGTAGGCAGGGAAGGGATGGAGAGAGAGGACAGTCTATATGAAGGGGTAGGCAGGAAGGGATGGAGGGATGGGGGTAGGCAGGGAAGGGATGGAGAGAGAGGACAGTCTATATGATGGGGTAGGCAGGGAAGGGATGGAGAGAGAGGACAGTCTATATGATGGGGTAGGCAGGGAAGGGATGGAGAGAGGACAGTCTATATGATGGGGTAGGCAGGGAAGGGATGGAGAGAGGACAGTCTATATGATGGGGTAGGCAGGGAAGGGATGGAGAGAGGACAGTCTATATGAAGGGGTAGGCAGGGAAGGGATGGAGAGAGGACAGTCTATATGAAGGGATGGAGAGATGACAGTCTATATGATGTGATGGGACGGGATGGAGAGAGGACAGTCTATATGATGGGATGGGAAGGGATGGAGAGAGAGGACAGTCTATATGATGTGATGGGAAGGGATGGAGAGAGGACAGTCTATATGATGTGATGGGAAGGGATGGAGAGAGAGGACGGTCTATATGAAGGGGTGGAGAGAGGACAGTCTATATGATGGGAAGGGATGGAGAGAGAGGACAGTCTATATGATGTGATGGGAATGGATGGAGAGAGGACAGTCTATATGAAGGGGATGGAGAGAGGACATTATATGTGATGGAGAGAGAGGACAGTCTATATGATGTGATGGGGAGGGATGGAGAGAGGACAGTCTATATGATGTGATGGGGAGGGATGGAGAGAGGACAGTCTATATGATGTGATGGGGAGGGATGGAGAGAGGACAGTCTATGATGTGATGGGAAGGGATGGAGAGAGGACAGTCTATGTGATGTGATGGGGAGGGATGGAGAGAGGACAGTCTATATGATGTGATGGGACGGGATGGAGAGAGGACAGTCTATGATGTGATGGGAAGGGATGGAGAGAGGACAGTCTATGTGATGTGATGGGGAGGGATGGAGAGAGGACAGTCTATATGAAGGGGATGGAGAGAGGACAGTCTATATGATGTGATGGGGAGGGATGGAGAGAGGACAGTCTATATGAAGGGGATGGAGAGAGGACAGTCTATATGATGTGATGGGAAGGGATGGAGAGAGGACAGTCTATATGATGTGATGGGAAGGGATGGAGAGAGATGACAGTCTATATGATGTGATGGGAAGGGATGGAGAGAGGACAGTCTATATGATGTGATGGGAAGGGATGGAGAGAGAGGACGGTCTATATGAAGGGGTGGAGAGAGGACAGTCTATATGATGGGAAGGGATGGAGAGAGAGGACAGTCTATATGAAGGGGATGGAGAGAGGACATTATATGTGATGGAGAGAGAGGACAGTCTATATGATGTGATGGGAATGGATGGAGAGAGGACAGTCTATATGAAGGGGATGGAGAGAGGACATTATATGTGATGGAGAGAGAGGACAGTCTATATGATGTGATGGGGAGGGATGGAGAGAGGACAGTCTATATGATGTGATGGGGAGGGATGGAGAGAGGACAGTCTATATGATGTGATGGGGAGGGATGGAGAGAGGACAGTCTATATGATGTGATGGGGAGGGATGGAGAGAGGACAGTCTATATGATGTGATGGGGAGGGATGGAAAGAGGACAGTCTATATGATGTGATGGGGAGGGATGGAGAGAGGACAGTCTATATGATGTGATGGGGAGGGATGGAGAGAGGACAGTCTATATGATGTGATGGGGAGGGATGGAGAGAGGACAGTCTATATGATGTGATGGGGATGGATGGAGAGAGAGGACAGTCTATATGATGTGATGGGAATGGATGGAGAGTGAGGACAGTCTATATGATGTGATGGGGAGGGATGGAGAGAGAGGACAGTCTATATGATGTGATGGGGAGGGATGGAGAGAGGGGACAGTCTATATGATGTGATGGGAGGGATGGAGAGAGGACAGTCTATATGATGTGATGGGAAGGGATGGAGAGAGGACAGTCTATATGATGTGATGGGAAGGGATGGAGAGAGGACAGTCTATATGAAGGGGATGGAGAGAGGACAGTCTATATGATGTGATGGGGAGGGATGGAGAGAGAGGACAGTCTATATGATGTGATGGGAGGGAGAGAGGACAGTCTATATGTTGTGATGGGAGGGATGGAGAGAGAGGACAGTCTATATGATGTGATGGAGAGAGGACAGTCTATATGATGTGATGGGGAGGGATGGAGAGAGGACAGTCTATATGATGTGATGGGAGGGATGGAGAGAGAGGACAGTCTATATGATGTGATGGAGAGAGGACAGTCTATATGATGTGATGGGGAGGGATGGAGAGAGGACAGTCTATATGATGTGATGGGAAGGGATGGAGAGAGGACAGTCTATATGATGTGATGGGAAGGGATGGAGAGAGAGGACGGTCTATATGAAGGGGTGGAGAGAGGACAGTCTATATGATGGGAAGGGATGGAGAGAGAGGACAGTCTATATGATGTGATGGGAATGGATGGAGAGAGGACAGTCTATATGAAGGGGATGGAGAGAGGACATTATATGTGATGGAGAGAGAGGACAGTCTATGATGTGATGGGAAGGGATGGAGAGAGGACAGTCTATATGATGTGATGGGGAGGGATGGAGAGAGGACAGTCTATATGATGTGATGGGGAGGGATGGAGAGAGGACAGTCTATATGATGTGATGGGAAGGGATGGTCAAAAGTTATTGCCCTTTTTATGTGGGAGCCTGCAGTTTGAAGGATGTTGGGGAATAGGCTATTGCTAACTAGTGAGAGGACAGTCTAATGACTGTGATGGGGAGGGATGGAGAACTGCTATATGCCAGGGGATGGAGAGAGGACAGTCTATATGATGTGATGGGAGGGATGGAGAGAGGACATCTCAAAAAAGGACCTGGAAACATCCCTTTAATTTCAAGCTTCTATATGATGTGATGGGAACTATGGAGACGTTCTCTGCCGCTGACACCCTGTTGAACACTGTGGTCTCTACTATATGATGTGATGGGAGGCTGGAGAGAGGACAGACTATATGATTGAACACTGGGTCTCTACTGTGGAGGGATGGGGACTGACAGTCTATATGATGTGATGAACACTGTGGTCTCTACTGATGGAGGCTGGGGACTGAGACCCTGTGATGAACACTGATGGAGGCTGGGACTGGATGGAGAGTTGAACACTGTGGATGTATGGGGAGGGATGGGGACTGACAGTCTATGATGTGATGAACACTGTGGGGGAGGGATTTCTACTGTGGAGGCTGGGAAGATGGAGAGAGGACAGTCTATATGATGTGATGGGAGGGATGGAGGAGAGACACTATGATGGGGAGGGATGGAGAGAGGACAGTTCTATATGATGGATGGGGAGGGATGGGGACTGGACAGTCTATATGATGTGAATGGACTGTGGACAGTCTATATGTTGTGATGGGAGGGATGGAGGACTGGACAGTCTATATGATTGATGGACACTGGGTCTATATGATGTGATGGGGAGGATGGAGAGAGAGGACAGTCTATATGATGTGATGGGAAGGGATGGAGAGAGGACAGTCTATATGATGTGATGGGGAGGGATGGAGAGAGAGACAGTCTATATGATGTGATGGCTGGGGACTGGACACCCTATATGAACACTGTGGACTCTACTGGGGAGGGATGGGGACTGACTCTATGTGATGTGATGGGAATGGAGAGAGGACAGTCTCTATGATGTGATGGGGACTGATGGAGAGGGACAGTCTATACTGTGGAGGCTGGGGACTGACACCCTGGAAGTCTATATGGAGGCTGGGACTGACACCCTGTTGAACACTGTGGAAGTCTCTGTTGTGGAGGCTGGGGACTGACAGAGGTTGAACAGCTATGTCTCTAAAAAATGGAGGCTGGGGACTGACAGTCTATATGATGTGAACACTGTGGTCTCTAAAATTATGTGGAGGCTGGGGACTGACTCCTGTTGAACACTGTGGTCTCTACTGTGGAGGCTGGGGACTGACAAGTCTGTTGAACACTGTGGACTCTACTGTGGAGGCTGGGGACTGACTCCCTGTTGAACACGGTGGTCTCTACTGTGGAGGCTGGGGACTGACACCCTGTTGAACACTGTGGTCTCTACTGTGGAGGCTGGGGACTGACACCATGTTGAACACTGTGGTCTCTACTGTGGAGGCTGGGGACTGACACCCTGTTGAACACTGTGGTCTCTACTGTGGAGGCTGGGGACTGACACCCTGTTGAACACTGTGGTCTCTACTGTGGAGGCTGGGGACTGACTCCCTGTTGAACACTGTGGTCTCTACTGTGGAGGCTGGGGACTGACACCCTGTTGAACACTGTGGTCTCTACTGTGGAGGCTGGGGACTGACACCCTGTTGAACACTGTGGACTCTACTGTGGAGGCTGGGGACTGACACCCTGTTGAACACGGTGGAGGCTGGGGACTGACACCCTGTTGAACACTGTGGTCTCTACTGTGGAGGCTGGGGACTGACTCCTGTTGAACACTGTGGTCTCTACTTGGAAAGCTGGTGAAATGATAATAAACAAAAGTGGTCTCTACAATGTAAAAATGAACAGAAACATTACACTGAGAAATTCCAAATGGGAATAAAGACATTTCAAATGTCATTTAGGCTGGGGACTGACTCCTGTTGAACACTGTGGTCTCTACTGTGGAGGCTGGGGACTGACTCCCTGTTGAACACTGTGGTCTCTACTGTGGAGGCTGGGGACTGACTCCTGTTGAACACTGTGGTCTCTACTGTGGAGGCTGGGGACTGACTCTCACTGTGGTCTCTCTGTGGAGGCTGGGGACTCTCTCCCTCTGAACACTGTGGTCTCTCTCTCTCTCTGACTCTCTCCCTCCCTCTCTGTCTCTGTGGTCTCTACTGTGGAGGCTGGGGACTGTCTCTCTCTGTTCTCACTGTGGAGGCTGGGGACTGACTCCCTGTTGAACACTGTGGTCTCTACTGTGGAGGCTGGGGACTGACACCCTGTTGAACACTGTGGTCTCTACTGTGGAGGCTGGGGACTGACACTGTCCTGTTGAACACTGTGGTCTCTACTGTGGAGGCTGGGGACTGACTCCCTGTTGAACACTGTGGTCTCTACTGTGGAGGCTGGGGACTTTCCCTGTTGAACACTGTGGTTCTTTACTGTGGACTGTTGGGGACTGACACCCTGGGGAACACTATCTCTCTACTGATGATGGTGACCTGGGGACAGTCACCCTGGTGAACACTGTGGTCTCTACTGTGGAGGCTGGGGACTGCACACCAGGATGAACACTGTGGTCTCTACTGTGGACAAGCTGGGGACTGAAAAGAGAACACTGAAGAGTCTCTAGAGAGGAGGCTGGGGCTGACTGACACCCTGTTGAACACTGTGGTCTCTACTGTGGAGGCTGAGGGACTGACACCAGTATGAACACTGTGGAGGAGCTCTACTGTGGAGGCTGGGGACTGACACCATGTTGAACACTGAGTCTCTACTGTGGAGGCTGGGGACTGAGCCAGGACAGTTGAACACTGTGGTCTCTACTGTGAGAGGCTGGGGACTGACACCATGTTGAACACTGTGGTCTCTACTGTGGAGGCTGGGGACTGACACCAGTTGAACACTGTCTAGACTGTGAGGCTGGGGACTGACACCAGTTGAACAGGGTCTCTAGTGGAGGCTGGGGACTGACTCCCTGGACAGTATAGAGGCTGGGGACTGACTCCTGTTGAACACTGACAGTCTCTAGAGAGAGGCTGGGGACTGAGCCCTGTTGAACACTGTGGTCTCTACTGTATAGAGAGCTGGGGACTGAGCTCCAGTTGAACACGGAGAGAGAGGAGGGGCCAGACAGTATGAAGACTGTGGAGGCTGGGGACTGAGGTTGAGGAGAGGGTCTCTAGGAGCTGGACAGTATGAGAGAACAGGTGGAGCTCAGGACAGTGAGAGGCTGGGGACTGAGCCAGGACTGTTGAACACTGTGGTCTCTACTGTGGAGGCTGGGGACTGACTCCAGTTGAACACGGTGGAGGAGGGGACTGGACACCCTGTTGAACACGGTGGTCTCTACTGTGGAGGAGGGGACCAGGACAGTGTAACATTACATTGCCAAAGCCAGGACAATAGATAGAAACAGGAGTGAGCCATAACAGTATAGAAGGAGGAGAACAGTAAACATTAGAGAGAGGAAAGCCAAATAGAATAAAGACATTTCAAATGATTTAGCCATGACTCTAGAGAGAGGAGAGGAGAGGGAGGAGCCAGGACAGTATAGAGAGAGGAACAGGAGCCTCTCCAGTATCCCTCGAGGAAGGAGGAGCCATGACAGTCTCCCTCGGAGAGGAGAGGAGGCTCCCCTCAGTCTCTCCCCTCGCTCTCTCCCCTCTCTCAGTCCCCTAGCTCTCTCCTCTCCCTCTCCTCCAGGACAGTCTAGAGAGAGAGGAGGAGCCTCTGACTCTCCTCTCTCGAGGAGGAGGAGCTCTCTCTCTCTCCCTCTCCTCTCTCTCTCTCTCTCTCTCTCTCTCTCTATCTCCTCTCTCTCTCTCTCTCTCAGGACCCCTCTAGAGAGAGGAGGAGCCAGGACTCTATCTCTCTCTCTCTCTCTCTCCATGACAGTCTAGAGAGAGGAGAGGAGAGGAGGAGCCAGGACAGTATAGAGAGAGAGGAGGAGCTCTCTGTCTCTCTCTCTCGCTTTGTCTTTCCTCTCAGTATAGAGAGAGTCTCTTCCCTCTCTCTCCAGGACAGTATCTGAGAGGAGGAGGAGCCAGGACAGTATAGAGAGAGGTTCTTTCTTGCCATGACAGTACTGTTGTGGTATGAAGTGCCTGGGGTCAGATCTCTATCTCTCCCGCTATGATGATGGTGACCTGCTGTATAGGCTACAGTCCACAGGACAGCTGGTCCAGGAGGACAGGACAGTCTGAGAGAGAGACAGCCTCGTTGGAGCCAACAGTATAGAGAGACGAGTGTCGTTATATTCAGGACAGTATAGAGAGAGAAGGAGCCAGACAGTATAGAGAGAGGAGAGGAGGAGCCAGGACAGTATAGAGAGAGGAGAGGAGGAGCCAGGACAGTATAGAGAGAGGAGGAGGAGCCATGACAGTATATAGAGAGGAGGAGGAGCCAGGACAGTATAGAGAGAGGAGGAGGAGCCAGGACAGTATAGAGAGAGGAGAGAGGAGAGGAGGAGCCAGGACAGTATAGAGAGATGAGTGGAGGAGCCAGGACAGTATAGAGAGAGGAGGAGGAGCCAGGACAGTATAGAGAGAGGAGAGAGGAGAGGAGGAGCCAGGACAGTATAGAGAGATGAGTGGAGGAGCCAGGACAGTATAGAGAGAGGAGAGGAGGAGCCATGACAGTATAGAGAGAGGAGGAGGAGCCAGGACAGTATAGAGAGAGGAGAGGAGGAGAGAGGACAGGGAGGAGCCAGAGAGGAGAGAGGAGGAGGAGGAGCCAGGACAGTATAGAGAGAGGAGTGGAGGAGCCAGGACAGTATAGAGAGAGGAGAGGAGGAGCCAGGACAGTATAGAGAGAGGAGAGGAGGAGCCAGGACAGTATAGAGAGAGGGGAGGAGGAGCCAGGACAGTATAGAGAGAGGAGAGGAGGAGCCAGGACAGTATAGAAAGAGGAGGAGCCATGACAGTATAGAGAGAGGAGAGGAGGAGCCAGGACAGTATAGAGAGAGGGGAGGAGGAGCCAGGACAGTATAGAGAGAGGAGAGGAGGAGCCAGGACAGAATAGAGAGAGGAGGAGGAGCCAGGACAGTATAGAGAGAGGAGAGGAGGAGCCAGGACAGTATAGAGAGAGGAGAGGAGGAGCCAGGACAGTATAGAGAGAGGAGAGAGGAGAGGAGGAGCCAGGACAGTGTAGAGAGAGGAGAGGAGGAGCCAGGACAGTATAGAGAGAGAGGAGGAGGAGCCAGGACAGTATAGAGAGAGGAGAGGAGGAGCCAGGACAGTATAGAGAGAGGAGAGGAGGAGCCAGGACAGTATAGAGAGAGGAGAGAAAGAGAGAACCATCTTAGAGGTCAGAATGAGTATGTCTGTTATCTCCTTTCCCCTGGTATCTGTGCTGAATCAGTCAGCATGTCAGGCGAGACACAGACCTTCTAAAACACAGTGAAGACTAATAGCTGTTATTACTAAACCTTATGACTACACACTACTACACATATATAATGACTACACACATATAATGACTACACACTACTGCACATATATAATGACTACACACCACTACACATATATAATGACTACACACTACTACACATATATAATGACTACACACTACTACACATATATAATGAATACACACTACTACACATATATAATGAATACACACTACTACACATATATAATGACTACACACTACTACACATATATAATGACTACACACTACTACACATATATAATGACTACACACTACTACACATATATAATGACTACACACTACTACACATATATAATGACTACACACTACTACACATATATAATGACTACACACTACTACACATATATAATGACTACACACTACTACACATATATAATGACTACACACTACTACACATATATAATGACTACACACTACTACACATATATAATGACTACACACTACTACACATATATAATGACTACACACATATAATGACTACACACTACTACACATATACAATGACTACACACTACTACACATATAAAATGACTACACATATATAATGACTACACACTACTACACACATATAATGACTACACACTACTACACATATACAATGACTACACATATATAATGACTACACACATATAATGACTACACACTACTACACATATATAATGACTACACACTACTACACACATATAATGACTACACACTACTACACATATATAATGACTACACACTACTACACATATATAATGACTACACACATATAATGACTACACATATATAATGACTACACATATATAATGACTACACATATATAATGACTACACACATATAATGACTACACACTACTACACATATATAATGACTACACACTACTACACATATATAATGACTACACACTACTACACATATATAATGACTACACACATATAATGACTACACACATATAATGACTACACACTACTACACATATATAATGACTACACACTACTACACATATATAATGACTACACATATATAATGACTACACACTACTACACATATATAATGACTACACACTACTACACATATATAATGACTACACACTACTACACATATATAATGACTACACACATATAATGACTACACACTACTACACACATATAATGACTACACACTACTACACATATATAATGACTACACACTACTACACATATATAATGACTACACACTACTACACATATATAATGACTACACATATATAATGACTACACACTACTACACATATATAATGACTACACATATATAATGACTACACACTACTACACATATATAATGACTACACACTACTACACATATATAATGACTACACACTACTACACACATATAATGACTACACACATATAATGACTACACACTACTACACATATATAATGACTACACACATATAATGACTACACACTACTACACATATATAATGACTACACACATATAATGACTACACATATATAATGACTACACACTACTACACATATATAATGACTACACATATATAATGACTACACACTACTACACATATATAATGACTACACACTACTACACATATATAATGACTACACACTACTACACACATATAATGACTACACACTACTACACATATAATGACTACACACTACTACACACTATATAATGACTACACACATATAAGGTGACTAGATCACTACTAGACAGTATAATGACTACCACTGGTTTATATAATGACTTTCTGTTACAGCACCATATAATGACTACACACTATAAACTACCACATGATCACATCTACACACATATAATGACTACACACTACTAACATATATAATGACTACATGAGGTGTCTGGGGGTCACATTGTATGTGTATAATGACTACACACATATAGATGACTACACACCACTACAGATGAGATGTCACACTACTTATATAATGACTACACATATATGTGTACATGAGGTATAATGACTACACATGAGGTGTCACATATTGTATGACTACAAATGAGGTGTCTGGGGGGTCATATAATGTATGTGTAGTAGATGAGGTGTCTGGGGGTCATATTGTTTGTGTAGTAATGACTACACATATATAATGACTACACACTACTACACATATATAATGACTACATATATACAATGACTACACATGAGGTGTCTGGGGGTCATATATAATGACTAGACACTACTACACATATATATGTGACTAGATGACTGTCTGGGGGTGGTCACTACATGTGTATATGAGGTGTCTACATACTGTTTGTGTACACAACATATAATGACTACACACTACTCCAACTTAATGACTGACCTACCACTGAGTTGTAGTGGTTCTTTAATGACTACACACCCTACTACACACATATAATGACTACACACTACCACACATATAATGACTACACACTTACCACATATAATGACTACACACTACTACACATATATAATGACTCTACACACTACTACACACATCTCCCACCTACTCACTCTATAATGACTCTCACTCACTATCCATCTGACTACACACTACTACACATATATAATGACTACACACCTACACTCTATATATGACTACACACTACTACACATCTATCTCCTGACTACACACTACTACACATATATAATGATCCATCTACTACACTCTATAATGACTCCCTCCCTCTTTCCCTCTCTATAATGACTACACACTACTATATATAATGACTACCACTACCACATTGTAATGTCTACACACCACTACACAATATAAGAGACTAGAACATTCACAGTTCAGTCACATCCCCGCGACTACCAGACTACACAGATATAAATGACTACACACATATAATGACTAGGAAACACTACAAAAGGGCCATGTTCATATAATGACTACACACAAGTCTACTACACATATAGCTGAATGTCCACACTACTACACAGGATATAATGACTAAAACTACTACACATATTTGTTATAATGACTTACACACTACTACACACTACTTAATTTTGATTGGTTGTGGTCATCTTTGTTGCATTTATTTTTTTGCTTCAGACTACAAATGTGTAACATAAAATGAAATTGAAAAAAAACACATGTATATTAATGACTTTCACCCTACCCTCAATCTGAAGGAATGATTGTTGACACACATACTAGACCAGTGTCAACCTGACTGAGAAGACACATGACCACTACTACCAGTGTATAATGACTGACACACATGACCACATATATAATGACTAGTGTCAACCTGACTATAAGACACATGACCACTAGACCAGTATAACCTGACTGAGAAGACACATGACCTACAGTAGATCAGTAATGACAACCTGACTATAAGACACATGACCTATATAGACCAGTGTCAACCTACTGAGAAGACACATGACCTAGTACACCAGTGTCAATGACTGAGAAGACACATATAATGACTACACACATATAATGACTTCACACTACTGAGAAGACACATATAATGACTAGTGTCAACCTGACTGACAAGACACATATAATGACTACACACTGACTGAGAAGACACATTATATAGTGACCAGTGTCAACATGACTACTACACACAGTAGACCAGTAATGACTACACACATACCTGGTATAGACCAGTGTCACACACTACTACACACACATAACCTGACTACACACTACTACAACCTGATATAAGACACATGACTACACATAGTATAATGACAACACTACTGAGAAGACACATACCTAATGACTACACACCTGACTAGAAGACTTACACATGGTAGTAGACCAGTGTCAATATGACTGAGAAGACTACACATGATATAGTAGACCAGTGTCACACTACTAGAAGACACATGACCTGGTAGTAGACCAGTGTCAACATATGATGACTACACACCACTACACATATATAATGACTAGAAGACACATACCTATAGTAGACCAGTGTCAACCTGACTACACATGATATAGTGACCACACACATATAATGACTACACACCACTACACCATATATAATGACTACAAGACACTACTACACACCATAACCTGACTACACATATATAATGACTAGTGTCAACCTACTACACATATATAATGACTACATATAACCAATGACTAGAAGACACACACATATATAATGACAACACACTACTACACACATGACCTGGTAGTAGACCACAACCTACTAGAAGACACATGACCTACAGTAGACCAGTACAACCTGACTAGAAGACACATTACTGGTACACACCAGTGTCAACATGACTACACATGACCTACTACACACTGATATACATGACTACAGTAGACTACAACATATAAAGACTACACACTACTACACACATATAATGACTACACACTACTACACACCAGATAATGACTACACACATACCTAATGACTAGACCATATAATGACTGTCCTCTCTGTCTGTGATGACCAAGATGGGAAATATTATCTATAGCCAGACTGTCCTCTCTGTCTGTGGCAGGAGGACTCTATAGCCAGACTGTCCTTTTGTCTGTGACGACCGGTCTCTATAACCAGACTTTTTGTCTTCATCGGTTCTATACTTTCAGATTCTTTGTATTGCATTATAATTTAGGGAAAGAAATATTCTCTTGTCTGAGTATCTTATCCAGACTGTCCTCTCTGTCTGTGACGACCGGTCTCTATAGCCAGACTGTCCTCTCTGTCTGTGACGACCGGTCTCTATAACCAGACTGTCCTCTCTGTCTGTGACGACCGGTCTCTATAGCCAGACTGTCCTCTCTGTCTGTGATGACCGGTCTCTATAGCCAGACTGTCCTCTCTGTCTGTGACGACCGGTCTCTATAGCCAGACTGTCCTCTCTGTCTGTGACGACCGGTCTCTATAGCCAGACTGTCCTCTCTGTCTGTGACGACCGGTCTCTATAGCCAGACTGTGCTCACTGAGTCTGTACCTAGTCAGTGTTTTCCTCAGTTTTCTATCAGCCACAGTGGTCAGATAGTCTGCCAGTCTTGTGGTGTCTTTCCTCAGCCACAGTGGTCAGATAGTCTGCCAGTCTTGTGGTGTCTTTCCTCAGCCACAGTGGTCAGATAGTCTGCCAGTCTTGTGGTGTCTTTCCTCAGCCACAGTGGTCAGATAGTCTGCCAGTCTTGTGGTGTCTTTCCTCAGCCACAGTGGTCAGATAGTCTGCCAGTCTTGTGGTGTCTTTCCTCAGCCACAGTGGTCAGATAGTCTGCCAGTCTTGTGGTGTCTTTCCTCAGCCACAGTGGTCAGATAGTCTGCCAGTCTTGTGGTGTCTTTCCTCAGCCACAGTGGTCAGATAGTCTGCCAGTCTTGTGGTGTCTTTCCTCAGCCACAGTGGTCAGATAGTCTGCCAGTCTTGTGGTGTCTTTCCTCAGCCACAGTGGTCAGATAGTCTGCCAGTCTTGTGGTGTCTTTCCTCAGCCACAGTGGTCAGATAGTCTGCCAGTCTTGTGGTGTCTTTCCTCAGCCACAGTGGTCAGATAGTCTGCCAGTCTTGTGGTGTCTTTCCTCAGCCACAGTGGTCAGATAGTCTGCCAGTCTTGTGGTGTCTTTCCTCAGCCACAGTGGTCAGATAGTCTGCCAGTCTTGTGGTGTCTTTCCTCAGCCACAGTGGTCAGATAGTCTGCCAGTCTTGTGGTGTCTTTCCTCAGCCACAGTGGTCAGATAGTCTGCCAGTCTTGTGGTGTCTTTCCTCAGCCACAGTGGTCAGATAGTCTGCCAGTCTTGTGGTGTCTTTCCTCAGCCACAGTGGTCAGATAGTCTGCCAGTCTTGTGGTGTCTTTCCTCAGCCACAGTGGTCAG
>NW_027039883.1:0-2500 GCF_034236695.1 Oncorhynchus nerka | reverse complement strand
CTGGAAACAGGACCTATAGAGGCTATAGAGATCAGAACAGGACCTATAGAGGCTATAGAGATCAGAACAGGACCTATAGAGGCTATAGAGATCAGAACAGGACCTATAGAGGCTATAGAGATCAGAACAGGACCTATAGAGGCTATAGAGATCAGAACAGGACCTATAGAGGCTATAGAGATCAGAACAGGACCTATAGAGGCTATAGAGATCAGAACAGGACCTATAGAGGCTATAGAGATCAGAACAGGACCTATAGAGGCTATAGAGATCAGAACAGGACCTATAGAGGCTATAGAGATCAGAACAGGACCTATAGAGGCTATAGAGATCAGAACAGGACCTATAGAGGCTATAGAGATCAGAACAGGACCTATAGAGGCTATAGAGATCAGAACAGGACCTATAGAGGCTATAGAGATCAGAACAGGACCTATAGAGGCTATAGAGATCAGAACAGGACCTATAGAGGCTATAGAGATCAGAACAGGACCTATAGAGGCTATAGAGATCAGAACAGGACCTATAGAGGCTATAGAGATCAGAACAGGACCTATAGAGGCTATAGAGATCAGAACAGGACCTATAGAGGCTATAGAGATCAGAACAGGACCTATAGAGGCTATAGAGATCAGAACAAATCCTATAGAGGCTATAGAGATCAGAACAGGACCTATAGAGGCTATAGAGATCAGAACAGGACCTATAGAGGCTATAGAGATCTCTCTGCAGGAGCCTCTCTCTGAGGCTATAGAGTTGAGATCAGAACAGGACCTATAGAGGCTACGTAGAGATCTGCTACAGGACCCTCTCTCTGCTACGTTGAGAGACTCTGAACAGGACCTCTCTCTGCTAGAGCCTCTCTGCTATAGAGATCAGAACAGGACCTATAGAGGCTATAGAGATCAGCTACAGGACCTCTCTCTCTGCTACGCTGAGCCTCTCTGCTACGTTGAGCCTCTCTGCTACGTTGAGCCTCTCTGCTACGTTGAGCCTCTCTGCCACGCTGAGCCTCTCTCTGTTAGGACCTCTCTCTGCTAGAGGAGCCTACGTTGAGCCTCTCTGCCAGAGCCTCTCTACGTTGATTCTCTCTGCTAAGCACGTTGAGCCTCTCTGCTACGTAGAGATCAGAGCCTCTCTCTGCTACGTTGAGCCTCTCTCTGCTACGTTGAGCCTCTCTGCTGCACGTTGAGCCTCTCTGCTACGTTGAGCCTCTCTGCTACGTTGAGCCTCTCTGCTACGTTGAGCCTCTCTGCCCTGCTACGCTGAGCCTCTCTGAACAGGACCCCTCTCTGCTACGTTGAGCCTCTCTGCTACGTTGAGCCTCTCTGCTACGTTGAGCCTCTCTCTGAGCCTCTCTGCTACGTTGAGCCTCTCTCTGAGCCTACGAGCCTCTCTGCTACGTTGAGCCTCTCTGCTACGTTGAGCCTCTCTCTACGTTGAGCCTCTCTGCTACGTTGAGCCTCTCTGCCACGTTGAGCCTCTCTCTGCTACGTTGAGCCTCTCTGCTACGTTGAGCCTCTCTGCTGCCTCTCTGCCACGTTGAGCCTCTCTGCTACGTTGAGCCTCTCTCTGCTCAGAACAGACGTTGAGCCTCTGCTGCTACGTTGAGCCTCTCTCTGCTTACGTTGAGCCTCTCTCTGCTGAGCCTCTCTCTGCCACGTTGAGCCTCTCTCTGCCTTGAGCCTCTCTGCTACGTTGAGCCTCTCTCTGCTACGTTGATTCTCTCTGCCACGTTGAGCCTCCTCTCTGCTACGTTGAGCCTCTCTCTGCTACGTTGAGCCTCTCTGCTACGCTGAGCCTCTCTCTGCTTTGAGCCTCTCTCTGCTACGTTGAGCCTCTCTGCTGTTGAGCCTCTCTGCTACGTTGAGCCTCTCTCTGCTACGTTGAGCCTCTCTCTGCTACGTTGAGCCTCTCTGCTACGTTGAGCCTCTCTCTGCTACGTTGAGCCTCTCTGCTACGTTGAGCCTCTCTCTGCTACGTTGAGCCTCTCTGCTACGTTGAGCCTCTCTCTGCTACGTTGAGCCTCTCTGCTACGTTGAGCCTCTCTCTGCTACGTTGAGCCTCTCTGCTACGTTGAGCCTCTCTGCTACGTTGAGCCTCTCTGCTACGTTGAGCCTCTCTCTGCTACGTTGATTCTCTCTGCTACGTTGAGCCTCTCTCTGCTACGTTGAGCCTCTCTCTGCTACGTTGAGCCTCTCTCTGCCTCTCTGCTACGTTGAGCCTCTCTCTGCTACGTTGATTCCTCTCTTGAGCCTGCTACGTTGAGCCTCTCTCTGCTACGTTGAGCCTCTCTCTGCTACGTTGAGCCTCTCTGCTACGTTGAGCCTCACTCTGCTACGTTGATCCTCTCTGTTACGTTGAGCCTCTCTGCTATGTTGATCCTCTCTCTGCTATGTTGATCCTCTCTGCTACGTTGAGCCTCTCTGCTACGTTGAGCCTCTCTGCTACGTTGAGCCTCTCGTTGAGCCTCTCTCTGCTACGTTGAGCCTCTCTCTGC